>NC_059391.1:7970000-8270000 GCF_019703515.2 Myxocyprinus asiaticus
ACACAGCAATGACAGGGCTGGGTCTGCCTCCTCCTGGGGCAGCGCTTGCAGGTTCACCACCTGGTCCCTAAAAGGAGTGGTGGGAACCTTGGGCACATAGCCGGGTCGGGGTCTCAGGATCACGTGAGAATAGCCCGGACCGAACTCCAGGCACGTTTCGCTGACAGAGAACGCTTGCAGGTCACCTACTCTCTTGATGGAAGTGAGCGCAGTCAGGAGGGCAGTCTTCAAGGAGAGTGCCTTAAGCTCGGCTGACTGCAAAGGCTCAAAGGGGGCTCTGTGTAGACCCTGAAGAACTACGGAGAGATCCCATGAGGGAACGAGGGGCGGTCTGGAGGGATTCAGCATCTTGGTGCCTCTTAGGAACCTGATGATCAGGTCGTGCTTCCCTAAGGACTTACCGTCAACTGTGTCGTTGTGTGCTGCTATGGTGGCAACGTACACCTTCAAGGTGGAAGGGGACAGCCTCCCTTCCAGCCTCTCCTGCAGGAAGGAAAGCACTGATCTGACTGCGCATCTCTGGGGGTCTTCGTGTCAAGAAGAACACCACTTAGCGAATAGACGCCACTTAAAGGCATACAGGCGCCTCGTAGAGGGGCCCTAGCCTGAGTGATCGTGTCTACCACTGCGGGTGGTAGGCCACTTAGGTCTTCCGCGTCCCGTCCAGGGACCAGACATGGAGATTCCAGAGGTCTGGGTGCGGGTGCCAGAGGGTGCCCCGTCCCTGAGAAAGAAGGTCCTTCCTCAGGGGAATTTGCCAGGGGGGAGCTGTCGCGAGGAGCGTGAGGTCCAAGAACCACGTCTGGGTGGGCCAGTAGGGTGCTACCAGGACGACCTGCTCCTCATCCTTCCTGACCTTGCACAGGGTCTGTGCAAGCAGGCTCACTGGGGGAAACGCATATTTGCGAATGCCAGGGGGCCAGCTGTGTGCCAGCGCATCTATGCTGAGGGGAGCCTTGGTGAGGGCGTACCAGAGTGGGCAGTGGGAGGACTCGCAGGGCAAGCAGAATTGCCAGTAACTTGAGGCAGTTGATGTGCCAATGCAGTCGCGGACCCGTCCAGAGGCTGGCGGCTGCATGCCCGTTGCAAACAGCGCCCCAGCCTGTTTTGGAGGCATCTGTCGTGACCACGACGCGCCTGGAGACCAGTTCTAGGGGAACACCTGCTCGTAGAAACAAGAGGTCTGTCCAAGGGCTGAAAAGACGGTGACAGACCGACGTAATGGCCACGTGGTGTGTCCCGTGGCGCCATGCCCGTCTCGGGACTCGAGTCTGGAGCCAGTGCTGAAGCGGCCTCATATGCATCAACCCGAGCAGGGTGGCCACCGCCGAGGATGCCCCAGGAGCCTCTGAAATAGTTTCAGTGGAACCGCTGTTTTCTGTTTGAATGCCTTCAAACAGGCCAGCACCGACTGGGCGCGCTCGTTCGTAAGGCGTGCCGTCAAGGAGACTGAGTCCAACTCCAAACCGAGAAAAGAGGTGCTCTGAACCAGGAGGAGCTTGCTCTTTTCCCAGTTGACCCGAAGCCCTAGTCAGCTGAGGTGTGAGAGCACCAGGTCCCTGTGTACACATAACCCATCTCGAGAGTGAGCTAAGATTAGCCAGTCGTCGAGATAGTTGAGAATGCGAATGCCCACCTCCCTTAACGGGGCAAGGGCAGCCTCTGCGATCTTTGTAAAGACGCAAGGAGACAGGGACAGGCCGAAAGGGAGGACTTTGTACTGATACGCCTGACCCTCGAACGCGAACCGCAGGAAGGGTCTGTATCGAGGAACGATCAAGATGTGAATGTACGCATCCTTCAGGTCTACCGCCGCGAACCAATCTTGATGCAGGACACTCGCTAGAATGCGTCTTTGCGTCAGCATCTTGAACGGGAGTCTGTGTAAAGCCTGGTTCAGTACTCACAGGTCCAAGATTGGCCGCAACCCACCACCTTTTTTCGGTACGATGAAGTAGGGGCTGTAAAACCCTTTCTTCATCTCGGCTGGAGGGACAGGTTCTATCGCGCCCTTCCGTAGGAGGGTAGCGATCTCCGCGCGCAGAGTAACAGCATTTTCGCCCTTGACCAAGTTGAAGTGAATACCGCTGAACCTGGGCGGGCACCTGGCGAACTGAATCGCGTAGCCGAGTCGGACGGTCCAGACCAGCCACCGCGATGGATTGGGAAGCGCAAGCCATGCGTCCAAATTCCGCACGAGGGGGACCAAGGGGACAACATCGTTGGACGTACCGGCAGGTGGGGCCTCACGGCGGGGCGGAGCGCGAGGTGCCACAGCACGTCGTGGCCGTGCTGAGTCTAGGGACATCGAAGCACTTACCTGGCTCCTTGTGACCACCCCCGGAACAGCCTGAGATGGGGGAGGAAAAGGCCTGTCCTCGTAACCCGTGGAGGCTGCCACATCAGGGGCGGCTGTGTGCCACAGCTGGGCACTCAGGGGCGGAAAGGGCACCGCTGGAGCACCAATCCTGCAAGAAAAAGCCCGTGGATGGTAGTCGTGGTGATGACCATACACACCAGGTATGTGACCCAGGGAGGAAGGAAGCCGGTCTTTTGCTGAACTGTTGGGTACTGCAGCCACTTGGGCATGCGGCGAAATCAAACAAAAAGGCAACAAAAGATTTTCCACCCAGCCCTCCACCGGGGGATGGAGTGGTCTTTCTACCAGCTCCACGTTTGTGGGTTCCCTCGTCCCTGGGTTGCCCGTCTCAGGGGCGCTTCGAGGACCTCCGTGGGTTCTTCGGCACCGGCTGTGAGATGGGTGGCATCGGCTTCCTGCGGTGGGCTCCACGCCGGGGCCGGGCCGGAGGGGCGGGCTGCGGCGGAGCCGGTGCAGTCACTGCAGGGGGATGCCCTTGGCGACGAGCAGATGGGGTGCAGGATCTTGAGCCGCGCCGGGGCAGGATGTGCCGGATTGCTTCCATCTGCTGCTTTACCGTCGAGAACTGCTGGGCAATGTCCTCAACGGTGTCACCGAATAGGCCCGCCTGGGAAATGGGGGCATCAAGGAACCGTGTCTTGTTGGCCTCGCCCATCTCGACCAGGTTGAGCCACAGGTGGCGCTCCTGGACCACTAGTGTGGCCATCGTCCGCCCGAGAGACCGCGCCGTGACCTTCGTCGCCCGGAGGGCGAGGTCGGTCGCCGAGCACAGTTCCTGCATCAAATCTGGGGAGGAACTACCCTCGTGCAGTTCTTTCAGCGCCTTGGCTTGGTGGACCTGCAGGAGAGCCGTGGCGTGCAGGGTAGAGGCGGCTTGTCCAGCAGCGCTGTAGGCCTTAGCCGTCAGGGACGATGTGAGCCTACAGGGCTTGGACGGGAGCTTAGGGCATCCACACCAGGTGGCGGCGCTCTGCGGGCATATGTGCACCGCGAGCACCTTATCCACCGGGGGAATCGCCATATAGCCCCTGGCCGCCCCGCCATCGAGGGTAGTGAGAGCGGGGGAACTGAGTCGGGGTCGGGCAGTAAAAGGTGCCTCCCACGACTTCGTCAGCTCCTCATGCACCTCCGGGAAGAATGGCACTGGAGCGGGGCGCGGCTGTTTTGAGCGGTGCCGCGAGCCCAGAAACCAATCATTAAGCCGCGAGGGTTCAGGGGAGAGCGGAGGGTTCCACTCTAGCCCGACGCTCGCGGCTGCCAGGGAAAGCATGTCCGTCATTTCGGCATCGGCCTGTGACTTGGCAACCATCCCCGAAGGAGGAAGCCCAGCTGTGGCTTCTGCATCCGACTAGACAAGCCCGCTCTCCAATGCTGCGCTCGAGAGCTCATCATCTTCGCGGGCCCCGAACAAGAAGCCAGACTCGCCGTGCGATGAGCCGGCGAACTCATCCAGAAGCCCGATTGGGGCAGACGAGCGTGCTGGGGAATGGGAGGTCTGCGGGGGGATACCCGGCAGAGGCGATCCCATTGAGGTCCCCAAATCGCCCCCAGTGCTAGCCGCGCTGACCTCATACCCGTAGGTAGGAGGAGCGAGGCGGGGAGCCGCTGGGGTGGCTTGCTTTTCTTACGAAAGCAAGCCGCAACCGCAACGTTTCCATGGTCATGTTCTCGCAGTGAGAACATGAACCATTCATAAACGCTGCCTCTGTGTGGGTCGCGCCCAGACACGAAAGACAGCGATCATGACCATCCGAAGTTGAGAGAAAACAACCGCAACCAGGAATAACACACGATCGGAAAGGCATCTTTAGAAAGATGCGTCTTTAATAAGACGTTCCATGTGTGCGCTCTTTTAGAGAAATATACTCTTTTAGAGGGGAAAAATGCTCTTTCAGAAGATATACTCTCTAGTTTTTCTGCCGAAGCGCCCAGGGGCGTTCTCTGCAGTGCACCAGTGCAGAGGAGGGAGAAGCCGCTGAAATGCGCCGTCAGATCCAGCAGAGGTGAATGAACAGTGCTATTCAGTGAGCATGACCGTTCGGCTCCGAAGAGAAAATCTGAATGAGTGGTTGCATACCAGCTCCTTTTATACCCGTATGTCCGGGGGAGTGGCATGCAAATACCACTCGCCAATTTTCATTGGCCTTTTATCAAAGACCAGAGGTGTCTCGGGCTCCCAAGAGTGACCCCTAGTGTCACTACATCGACACCAATGTCGAGTGAGTGACAGATAGGGAACTAGTTTAAATTTTATATAGTAATTATATAATTATTATTTACATTATGTACATTTCAAATTTGTTTCATTTAAAAAAAAATCTCAGAATTATTATGATTATTAAAAATGTAAAATATATGTTTATAATATTTTCTTTTATTTTCATTGATGAACAAATTTTAAAATGTTTAATAAATGAGAACTACTTATCTGTGTGTGTGTGTGTGTTTGTGTGTATATATATATATATATATATATATATATATATATATATATATATATATATATATATTATTTTATCTTATTTTAATTTAAAAATATTAAAATTGTCATTTTTTAATAAATTAACATAGTAAGGTATACTAAGTAAACCAACATATAACAAACTAGATTTAGAACATAAATATAAGTAAAACTTGTCACAAAAGGGCTATTAGGCCTTTGTAGTCTCTTAAAGATCTATTGGCGCAAATAGTGCAAAGCGGTATTGTACAGGCCTAACATGTGGCCAGAGTGACGCAAGTATTTGCTAAAGTATGTCAGACCTCCTGGTTGGATGTTCTGCCTGTAGGCACACATGCACAATCAATCAGCACAACCCTGGATGAACCAGAGAGCCCTCTGTTTTTACACAGCGCTGTGTCTTATAATAGCTCAACTATTATAGTCAAAAAGATAGAGTATAAAACTTTGAATATTGTTTAAATTTGTTGGCTTGCTAACATAATGAACCTAACAAGATTTTGGGGGCTTAGTCATTGCCATGATGAATTATGCCAAACTCTTTTTTTAACCAGCAATGAAGTCAGTGAGTCAATGAAACACCTCAGATGCCGTAAACTGTTTGGCACCTAGAGGAGGTTTATTATATAACCCACTCAATTTATGTTTGTATAAATAACTGAAGAATGTGATACTGGTTTTCTTACAAAGTTAAGATGATAACATCTGTGGGAGGCTGAGAAAATATGACGGCCACTGTCTTCTACTCACTCCTCTAGAACATTCCACTCATGACTGTATACTTTAAAAGGGATGTTGGCCCATCTTTAAGAAATAGTTCACCCAAATATGAAAATTCTGACATTATTTACTCACCGTCACATCATTCCAAACCTGTATGCTGTTTTTTTTTGCAGAATTCTGAAGAATCTTCATGTTGCTCTTTCCCTATAATGACAGTTCACAGTGACCACGTCTGTTAAGCTCCAAAAAGGTCAAAACAGCAACAAAAAAGCTCCAAACATCTTCTTAACACTGAAACTCTAATAAGTTGACCCTGTTCAATTGATTGAGTAAATTCATTCCTTGTACAGTGTCCAATTTGACCAAAGCGGACATAGATCACCCTAATGTCATGTTTTTTTGAGGAAGGACCAAAGATGCAGGAATGGAAACTGAGTTTTATTGAAACAAGTAAACAAAACAACTTACAAACAAAACACTGATGAGGGAGTACAAAATAAAACAAGATAATAATAAAACTGAAAACAAACCGACTGTGAGAAACTGGATACACAGGAACAACACGAAGCAAACCAACTGGAAAGCTGCTGGACTTGGCTTGGCTGCTGGACTAAACTTGGCTACTGGACTTGGCTGCTGGACCCAACTTGGCTGCTGCTGGTCGAGATGACGACTAAACCAGGTGGCTCGACTAGAAGAAGAGGCTTGGCTAGGCATGTCAGCTTGACTTGATGTGTTGGACAACTAGGCGTGATGACATTGGTTGGTATGACGGCTTGACTAGGTGTGGTAGTTAGATTTGACGTAGCTGCTTGACTAAGCGTAGCAGCTTGGCTTGAAATGGTGGCTTGAAGTGACAACTTGACTTGATGGCATGACTTGACATGTTGGTTTGACTTGGCGTGGTGGCTTGATTTGGTGTGATGGTTGGGCTTGGTGTAATGGCTTGGCAGCTTGATCAGACTTGGGGGCTTGAACAGGCTCACTGATGGCCACAGGGAACAGAACAGGCTCATCAATGGCCTCAGGGAACTGGACAGACTCGTTAACAGCCACAGGGAACTGGACAGACTGCTCCAGGAAGGGAGTGAGGGCATACTTGATGACCACAAGGAAGTGGACAGACTCGCCAACAGCCAAAGGGAACTGGACAGGCTGTGTGGCAACCACTGTGGTCGAGAGCACTGGCAGTGACTGGGGAACGGTCTCCGTGGCCATGAGTGCTGAGAGGGGCAGGGAAACTGCAGCGGGCTCCTCCTCTGCTGCCTCCTGGCGGTCGGCAGCACACTTCCTCTGGCGACGGCATCTAGAAGCCCAAGAGGTGCCCAAAGAAGCTGCAATGGACTTAGCGGGCTCGGCGGGCCTCTCCATAAACGCTGATCGAGAGGTATTTTGAGATTTGGTGCTCCACCCCTGCAGCAGACTTTCCATCTCTGCCAATCGGCAGAGGTAGTCCACCAAATTTCAAAAGTCAAAATGAAAAATCAGACTCAGCTCCTCTGGACAGATGGGCTTGACCAGACCTCCCACAAAAATCAATTTAAGGACGGTCTCATCGATACCCCACCCAGAAGCTGCTTCGGCCAACTCCTAAGCAAAAAATGTCAATGGGGTGACCATGCTAAAAGCAGAACTGGGGGTCGGGCAACTGGGCGTGGATCTGAGAGGGAATTAAGATTCCTTAAGGGCTGGAGCTGAATTCAATAAAATATCCATCATGCCTCCGCTGGGTCCCCAGTTGGCCAGAATACTCTGTCATGGTTTTTTGAGGAAGGAATGCAGGAATGGCAATGATGGAGTTTTATTGAAAAAAGTAAATAAAACAAGATAACAATAAAACTGAAAACAAACTGACTTGGAGAAACTGGATACACAGGAACACCACAAAACAAACAGATTGGGGGTAACTGGAATACACAGGAACAACACGTTTTGACTGGGAACAAAACACAACGATTTGACAGGGAAGACAAGACAAAGGAGAGAATAAATAGAGAAAGGGAGATAGGATACAGGTGCTGCCACTAATCATGAGCAGCGCAAATCGGCGCTGCCATGGCAGCACCTGTGAGCAACACGAGGCAGAGAGAGAAACAAGCACATGGGACAACCTGAGAGATGGGCAGAGGAAACTGTCACAATCCTGCCAACACAAGAATAAAACAAGACCAAAGAGGCAGGATCATGACACTTAATGGTGACATCACATGAAACAACTATTTGCAACAAAACAACATAAATAAAACTACAAAAGAGCTAAAACCTCTATTATTTCTTAATAACAACTATTTAAATGCCCCATGAGTTCCCTTTGACCAAGGAAACATATTAAAATAATTTAAGGGTATTAAATTTGATTATAAAATTGTGAGTATTCCCCATTGCCTCAATTTTTTACTCAATAGTTTGAATTATTAACACTTTACATCTTAAAGTTTATGGATTTTTAAGAAGAAAAAAAAAAAAATCGGGCCCAAAACGTAACATTTCAAGTGATGTTTACAACTTAAGTTTTCCAGTAATGACAACATTAGGGTTTACAGTGAAGTTTTAATGCTAATCGCCATTCTTCTGCTTATTTTCTTCACCTAATTTCGAATGGGTGTGTGACTGTCCTTATACAGCAGTATGGCCAGAGTTTGAGAGCGAGCACATGGTTATTGTTGAAGAGACACTCTGCTGCCATCTAGAGTACAGATTAGGGAATATCATTATTCAGTAATTGAGGATTCAATGAAAATGAAACATTTTTTTCCTCTTTTTTCATTTTGGCCATGATGAAAAAAAAGAAAGAATAAGTGAGCTTGACACAGCTCAGCAGGTCGATGCATGTGCACTACCGCTAGGCCACAGATCCAACAAAACTAGCATATATTCAGAAAAAAAAGAACATTTACAATTCTGTCTTCATTTACTCACCATGTTTCTTCCATGGAACACACAAGGATCTGTTAGGAAGTACTGTATTTCACTGCATTTCTTTTCGCCATATAGAAGTGAATATTTACTCATTATAGCTGTCATTCTGTCTAATATCTCCTTTTGTGTTCAACACTGGGAAAAGTAAACGACAGAATTTTCATTTTTTGCTGAACTCCCTCTTTAATACTTTTCCTCCCAGCATGAATGATTCTGAAACTTTATATCAGGTGGCGCTCTGACTCAAGAGAGAACTAAGGGGTTTTTGTGGGTATATTCAGTGTAACCGTCTTGTCTTGTCTTGTGACAATGTCATGCAATCAATTGAATCAACAGCCTTTAAGTCACTGATCACTGCATGGTTTTATGTCTGTTAAAGGGCTGACACAAGGACTTTCACACAGTTCTGCAAGATGTGAGAAAAACAGAGAGAAAATGTGTGAGATGGTACAGTTTGTTAGGTTATCTCCAAAAGTGCTGTAAAATGACACCGTGATTTGTAAACAGACTTATACATACACATACTGCAAAACAAGGTTCCCATACTTTTTGACCAATAAATGTTCAGAATAATGTATCTTCACTACTGTCTAAACTACTGTTGAGTATATACCACCACAAAAAGCAGCTTTAACATTTATTAGATTATGCGGCTGTTCTTTGGTTCTTACAATGCATTCAAGATAAACATTTATCAGCATACATATTCCCTGGGAATCAAACATATGACCTTGGATTTAGTTGCACCATGTTGAGATAACCCCCTCCAAAATCACTTCAGAAAATGTGAATAAGAAATACACAAACCTAAATGCAAAGTACATAGACATTTAAACCTTAGTCTTTCCCTTTCAAATCTCATAGCCACAGTAATCTTATATTAACAACAACAACATGTTTCCAAGGTCTTTCATGTGAGGTATTGGTAATGGTGCCTTATTATTTAGTTTATTTACTGTATGAAAAAAAACAACAACAAAAAAAAAAAACAATTGTTTTCAACAGCTTAGAAACCACACCCCCATTCAGTCCTGAAATACATTACATGCTTTAATTTTTTTTTCTTCTTCTATCTGTTCTCAGTTCCCTTTAGGTCAGTGGCAAAAATGGTTTCACTTTCAAAATGAGTGGGTGCGGATGTAAGAGGTAACCATAAAAACTCACTCAAATATTAATTCAAACTAAGTGTATTTAATTCAGCACTCACATGAGCGATGGTAGCATCTGAGGTTGAGCCAAATTTATTTCAGGTCGGCATGCAATAAACACGGGTTATAAGATACAAGGCAAAGGCTGGACATATAGCCATTTAAATTGTAATAATCTAATAGCGCAATAGAATACAAAATCTATACATTATCCGTCCATGAATCCATTCATCCTTAAATTAAAACAAACCAAGTCCAGATGCTTCTATCTATAATTATATAACAAAATAAATAATGTACAAAAAAATAAATTCCATAAATAATAATAATAATAATAATAAATAATTAATATATATTTTTAAATAAAATAAATATATGGAAGCAAATAAAATAAACAAGAAACAAAAACAAACAAACAAACAAACAAACAAATAAAACACATCAAAAGCCTAATGCAGAGTTTTAATTGCTACAAGTGATTTCAGGCATCAGAATATTATAAATGTAGGATACAGTATGGAAGATGGTTACCCGTTTCTTTATCTTTTGAAAATGTTATATAGGAAAGAATGTATTGTTTGAATAAAAAATAACCCCTCATAATATCGGCAATAAATATTGACATAAAAAAAACAAATCACTAATACTGACCAATTGATATTCACTGACATACCGTGACTATTGTGATGTTACTGAATTAATACATGTATTTAGAGAGGTGCTTATACATTTACAGAACAAACCACTAGCATGACGCAAATTTTTTTTGAGTATGTCATGTATGATAACGTTATGTAAGTTTATCATACTTCTGAATGTGAAACATTTCTGTTCCATTTATTTAGTCATCATTCTGCATGCTGTATTCAAAAGCCATTTCATTATCCCCAAAATGATAAGCCTACTTTAAGAATTATGATCACTGTTTGACCAATAATTTTGGAATGCTGAATTTAAAAGGGATAGTTCCCCCCAGAATTAAAATTCTCTGAGCATTTACTCACCTCATGCCATCCCAGGTGTGTATGACTTTCTTTCTTCTGCAGAACACATTTGAAGAAAAACAGAAAAATATCTAAGCTCAGTAGGTCCTTAAAATGCAAGTGGATGGTGATCAGACCTTTGAAGCGCCAAAATCACAGACAGTCAGCATAAACGTCATCGATATGACTCTAGCGGTTAAATTAATGTTTTCTAAAGCAAAATGATCACTTTTGGTGTGAAAAAGATCAATATTTAAGTACTTTTTAACTATAAATCAATCGCTTCACGAGAGCGGCAATTTCACATTATCCTCGTGTGACGTACTCGCGTTGGCATGTTACGGACATAATCTCACGTTCTCCTCTCGGTTGAGACATCCAGGATAAGCACAGAAATGCACCATTGTGAGTAAACAAACAGATACAAATACAGATCTAAACCAAATCCAACTAAGCTTCTGTATAGCGTTCTTCCTACTCCAGTTGTAAACAGCGCTGCTCTCCCGACTGTGACACACGTGTGTCAATTCTCGTGTATCTCACGTGCCAATGTGATTACGTCACACGCGCATACCGCTGCTGACCAGAAGTGATGATTAAGAGTTTAAAAAGTACTTAAATATTGAAATTTTTCACACCAAAAGTGATTGTTTCTCTATATAATTTAACCGCTGGAGCCGTATGTGTGATGTTTATGCAGACTGTCTGTGATTTTTGGAGCTTCAGAAGTCTGATCACCATCCATTTGCATTTTAAAGGACCTACTGAGCGGAGATATTTTTCTATTTTTCTTCAAATGTGTTCTGCAGAAGAAAGAAAGTCATACACATCTGGGATGGCATGAGGGTGAGTATATGAGAACATTTTCATTTTTGCGGGAACTATCCCTTTAAGTGTTTACATGCACATTATTATGCCAACAACGTGTGGTCATGTAAAAGCCTTGAACGGTTTTCGATAGATCGACATGGGTAGATTTTTACTCATTACCCTGAATTCATGCATGTAAACACCTTTACTGCCTTATCCAAGGTGTGCAAGTGTTGTGTGCATGCCTGTTTACATTTTGACATCAAAAAATCCAAAGTCAACCAATGTTTTGTGTTGTCGGGTCATTTAATTAAGCTGATTTTTGGTAGTTATCTGCGTATTGGTGTGCATGTAAAGATTCCGTAGCTCATTGTTTCTGGTAAGGTATTTTACATGTGAAAGTTCAACGCTGTCGTATGTCACACTGTATGACAATTTGGAAATGTTTGAGCCACAGTGAAATGTCAGTATCACTAATGCACTACATAAAACAATATAAACAAACATTTCTTGGACATTACTTTTTATTTATGCATGACTCCCAGCACACTTACAAACAAAACATGCCACATCATCCATGCAATTACTGGAGACATATGGGGCACAATATTTTGTTTAATAAGCTAAATTTAATCAACCTGCTGTTCTTTGACCCAGCCCGCTTCACTGCTCAAGCTGTGATGTGTGCAGATGTAAAGCAGGATAAAAAGACCATGAATGAGGATGCAATAACGGGATCCAGCCTGAAGAAAGCATATATGTTTAAGGCCAATGTAGCAACATACAGGACCAAGGAGAAGATTGCATTCACCTGTCTTCGCTCTTTCTGCACAGTTAAAGGAAGGATTCAATAGTCCATTACAACACTTTTGTTAGAATTGTTTTGTCATTGTTAAAGGGATAGTTCACCCAAAAATGAAAATTCTCTCATCATTTACTCACCCTCATGCCATCTAAGATGTTTAATACTTTTTTTCATCTGCAGAACACAAAGGAAGATTCTTAGAAGAATATTTCAGCTCTGTAGGTTCAAACAATGTAAGTGAATGGTGGCCAGACAATTGAAGTTCCAAAAAGCAGATAAAGTCAGCATAAAAGTAATCCAAAATGTACCTTTTTCACTATAAATCTTGACATCAGCAGTCTCCTTGGCGATCATGTAATCGAGCTTGAAATCATGACCGTGCCTAGAAACTGCAATAGCAAGATGTACAGTGAAAAAGGAGTTATATTTTGGTCTGTTCTCACCCAAAACCAACTGTATCGCTTCAGAAGACATTGATTAAACTACTGGAGTCCAGTGGATTACTTTAATGTTCCCTTTATCAGCTTTTTGGAGCTTCAAAATTCTGGCCTCAATTCACTTGTATTGAAATTAACATACAGAGCTAACATATTTTTTCTAAAAATCTACGTTTGTGTTTAGCAGAGGAAAGAAAGTCATACACATCTGGAATGGCATGAGGGTGAGTAGATGATGAGAGAATATTTCATTTTTGGGATAAATATCCCTTTAATGGGACTGCTTTACTTTTTGTCAGCACTGGAAAGGCTGTGCTGATTTGGCCCGATGACTAAAGGTAAAATCTACAGGGCATAAAGGCTTATTTTTGGTTTTAATAGACTGATTCTGGCATTAAACAGTCTCTTTGACACATCATTAAACAAGCTAATCTCAGGTGACTTTCAGCAAGTCTTTTTGACACTTTGTGTGATCATGTTTGCTTTGCACTCCTAATGACTCTATAAACTCTATACACTCACTTCTTATGAATCACTTCAGATAAAAAGGTTACCACAATCACTAGAGGTTATCAGTTGTCACAAGGGTGTCAGTCTCACACTACCAGCTGAAATACTGTATGCCTAGGCATCGACACAGCTTATTCAAGTATTTTAATACTTATTTTTTGCATTTTTTGTGTGATTCAAGCAATTTTATGCATTATGTAGCCAAAACAAAAAAAAAATTTAAACAGTGATCTGATCTGATCTCACAGAGAAATCAGAAACAGAAGGTTGACTTTTCTTAAGCTGAAATTTGTCTGTGCTTACTAAAATGTGAAACATTACCCCCAGAGGCCAAAGTGGTAAGTGTTGCTGGGCATATGGTCTTGTGTGAGCTCCATTTACTGGGTGAAATGTCCATGGAGGGGCGCCAAAAGGGAGTTGTGAAGCGAGTTTTCAGCTGTACAGGCTGTAATACAGTGAAGAGGAATACATATTATATAAACTGAACCCCCAACCCAAACCTAAACCTAACCATCAGTGAAGTAAAAAATGTAATGTTAGAGGGAAAAATGCAACCTCCGAATCGCGCTTATCACTGATAATGCAAACGCTATTACTTCCTGGTTTCAAGGCAGGATCTGAACCCGGCTGTCCCACGCTGCTGACGCAATACACTTTCAGTCATGCCACAGGGGAAGGTAAACATACTGGAGCCGATGCAAACATGTCTGAGGGGAGATGGTGCTTGTCGTGAGTCGGCATAATGTAGCTGATCCTAGTGTACTGGAACTCTCAGAAACAACATTTTGACTTCCTGTGTGAGCGTGTTGCTTTGTCACATACTCAACAGGGTTTTATTGAAATGTTTAAATATAAGTGGTAAGTGTTGCATACTTTCCGAATACATACTGCATTTGATTAAAGGGATAGTTCACCCAAAAATGACAACTGCCTCATCATTTACTCACCCTCATGATATCCCAGGTGCCCTTACAAAGAGTTCACTGCAAATTTGCTGCAAACTAGCCACAAATATACCACAGATAATTTTCATACGCAAATGAGCTTTGCAGCAAACTTGCGGCAAATTGTCCATTGTTGCCAAAGGTTTGCCAGTGGTTCACCACTACTGGTAAAGAGCTGCAAACTTCTGGCAAACATTTGTGGTGAATCACAAGCTCATTGGCATATGAAAATAACGAGCTGCAAATTTGCGGCAATTTTTTGTAAGTGTGTGTATGACTTTCTTTCTTCACCAGAACACATTTGATGAAAAAGAGAAAAATATTAGTTCAGTAGGTCCTTAAAATGCAAATTAATGGAGATTTCTCTTTTGAAGCTCCAAAAACCACAGACAGTTAGCATAAACATCATTGATACGACTCCAGCGGTTAAACTAATGTCTTCTAAAGCGATATAATCACCTTTGGTGCAAATAAAGATCAATATTTAAATACTTTAACTATAATCCAATGCTTCCGTTAGGCTTCACTAGAGGTTGGAGTTCAAGTGGTCTCTAGTGTGACATATTCGCATTGCAGTGATACACAAACGCACCACTGAGAGTAAAGAAACAGATAAATACAGATCTAAACCAAAACCAACCAAGCTAATGTACAGCGTTCCTCCTTCTCACTTGTAAACAGTGCTGCTCTTCCAGCTGTGATGCATGCGTGTCAGTTCTCGCATTTCAAATGCCAATGCGATTACGTCACACGTGCTTTAAGCTGCTGACAGGAAGCATGATTTAGAGTTAAAAAAGTACTTAAATATTTATCTTTTTTGCATCAAAAGCGATTGTGTTGCTTTAGAAGAAATTCATTTAACAGCTGCCGTCGTATGGATGACGTTTATGCTAACTGTCTGTGATTTTTGGAGCTACAAAAGGGAAAATTGCCATCCACTTGAATTTTAAGGACTTACTGAGCTAAGATATTTTCTATTTTTCTTGAAATGTGTTCTGCAGAAGAAAGAAAGTCATACACGTGAGATATCATGAGGGTGAGGAAATAATGAGAGAATTTTAATTTTTGGGTGAACTATCCCTTTAAGACCATAATTCCTGACTGTTAATAAAGTGCATTCTTTGGGTATGCAGGTGGGCACTATGAAAACATTCCTGGACATGCTTCATTCAGGAACCAAGTATGGAGACTTGCTACTGCTAGAAAATACGCAGACCGAGTTAATGTGGACATGCTGGTGTTGCTGCACAATTAGACAAAACGCAAGACATGCTGCAACGATCATGTATGACATGCTACAGCAAGCGGTTCCCATTTAGCAGATCTAGACATGTGCAGCTGGGGAAACTGGCTTATCCTCAAAACTGAGCAATTTAAATCTTAGACAAAGAGAGACGCAAGTTGATTGGCTACCCGATTTCATGTCAAAAGACCAATCAGCTTACACCCAGGGCCGCCCATAAGGGGGAAAAAGGCAACCGCTTTCAGGGGCCCAGCCACTGAGGGGAGCCCAAGAGAGATAGGTCAACACCCCCGATACTGCTACGACGTCCGGAGATCGCCCGCAACAAATACATATAACGGCATGTGCACCCTTTATCATTATTCTCAATGATGATTCTCAAAAGATTTGTATTATTATAATGTAGTAGACACTCATCATGCCTGAACAATTTTTATTTATCTATTTTTTATTATTATTACAAACTGCACATATTAAAAGGCAGAACAATAAATACTACAAGGATGTTTAAATAATTAACATTTTAAATAAAATATTATTTTTGTGCATTACAGGAATGAAAATTGTGGGGGAGGTGAAGTCACAATGCAAAAAATAAAAAAATCTTAATGATACTAAAAATAGTTTTTTTTTTTTTTTCTTCTTCTTTTGATTTTTTCAATCACTAAAGACATAAAATCTTAACCTGGAGTATAATCATCATGGCCATTGTAAAATATGACACAGTTGAGTTCCCATAAAGCAATGGACTGAAAACAATGGCTCCCTCCACCCAGTGGAGACTATTTCCTTCCCTCTGGACTTTCTGCATTCGCTCTATTTTTTTCAACATAGTGGAAATCTCCACTCAAATAAAAGTTGTATACTCCATTCTATATGTTTTAAGTGACCTCCTAGAAGCCAATAGCCACAAAGTATCTAAAACTAACATGCTAGCAGGGACGTCAAACAGCCACAACCCAAATAAGGTTCTCTAAGCATATATTCAACTTGCTCCAACCTGACTTAACCGGAGTACACTTTATGTACTGTATACTCTGTTCTGGGCAGGTTCAAGTCAACATATTAAAATTTACCCAGTATACTTTTTAAATAAATGTCCCTTGTCTTATTTGGAAAGTATTATTCTAAAATAAAACAACATATCATCGTTTTCATAATCTTTGATTAAAATGTAATAACCTTCTATGCCTCTGAAACAACTTTTCTTTTCTGCTGATGAAACCAAGGGTGCATGGTCGGGAAAGTACTAATAACCAATAGTACTAAAGGCTAACATGTTTTGCCCCAATCAAATCCCAGATAAAATCAAGTCATGCTCTACAATATGTCCAGCTAAATATTCTGTTTCACTCAGAAATGTAATCATATTATTGGAAGATAAAGGGTTAAATTAAAGGAAAGTTCCTTAGTTTCTCAATACGCAAAAGTGTTGAGATTTGAGAGTTACAACAAAAGGGAAGATTTTCAGTGAATATCAACATTTTGGTCTGTTCCTCAAACAAAGCTATCATCTGACTATGGAAGACTTGGAATATACTATAGCGAAAGAGCCAAATGGCCAAATTTCTTAAAATCGCACCCATCCCCATTCTCTTTCATCGCATGGAAAACAGCTGTTTGAACATTCTGCTAAACATCTCCATTTGGGTTCCTCAGAGAAAAGAAACTCATAGGTTTGAAACAACATGAGGGTGAGTAAATAATGGAAGACATTTCATTTTTCAGATGCAGCATTCTATAAATGCACTGCGAATACTGTATATTTTAATGTCTTTAATGACAACTTTAGTTGCAAGTTTTAATAACAGAATTTAAACACTTCTTTTGCCAAAATATTGGGTGAATCACAAGGAAGAAGCCAAAATGTTATCAGAAATCATATACAGAAAATGATTTGGCCCACCAGCTTGCAATGACCAACATGGTGCTTTAAGTGGTCAAAACAGACAAAAACAGCAACAGCAGTTCAAGAGAGGTTGCTTATGTAATGAGACAGGAATGTGTATGTATGGTCGGTGTCTTTGTACCTGTTAAACCAGCAGATGATGGCATAAACCCACAGGAAAGCCTGACAATGCCTGACCTTCTCTCTGTAACCAGAAGCTGAATCCACACACAACCTCTCACTGAACGATGGAGAGCACAGAGCAGATCTTAAAATTTTGAACTTTTCTGGCAAAAATGTTTTGTTTTACATTTGGTTATTGTTAGTTTTTAGGCCTAAAATGAAACTAAATGAGAACATTTCCTTTGACGTGGTCTGCACAAAAAATTCAGTCAGAAAAGTCAATCTCAGCTCTGTAGGTCCATACAAAGCAAGTGAATGGTGACCAGAACTTTGAAGCTCCAAACAG
This sequence comes from Myxocyprinus asiaticus, assembly GCF_019703515.2. NCBI lineage: Eukaryota > Metazoa > Chordata > Actinopteri > Cypriniformes > Catostomidae > Myxocyprinus > Myxocyprinus asiaticus. Next base: position 7,987,721 of record NC_059391.1, read on the forward strand.
CACATAAAGGCATCATAAAAGTAATCCATACGACTCAAGTGGTTAAATCCATGTCTTCTGAAGGGCTCCTATCAGTTTTGGGTGAGAACAGACCAAAAAAACACTTTTTTTTTTGTTTGTTTTACTGCAAATCTTAACATCAGCTGTTTTCTTGGCAATCATGATTTCAAGCTTGATTACACTTCCTAGTGCTTGACGCATACGCAGAGCGCTAGATGGCACTAGGAAGTGTACTCGAGCTTAAAATCATGATCCCCAAGAAGGCTGCTGATGTCAGGATTTACAGCAAAAAAGGAGTTATGTTGTGGTCTGTTTTCATCCCAAACCAATTGTATCCCTTAAGAAGATATGGATTAAACAACTGTAGTCATATGGATTACTTTTATGCTGCCTTTATGTGCTTTTCAGAGCTTTAATATTTTGGTCACCATTTACTTGCATTGTATGGTCCAACAGAGCTGAGATATTTTTCTAAAAATGTTCATTCCCTATCTGTCACTCACCGACGTTGTGTCAATGTAGTGACACTAGGGGTCGCCCTTGGGATCCCCAAACACCTCTGATCATTGAGAAAAGGCCAATGGGATTTGGCTAGTAGAATTTGCATGCCACTCCCCAGGACATACAGGTATAAAAGGAGCTGGCTCGCAACCACTCATTCAGATTTTCTCTTCAGAGCCGAGCGGTTGTGTTCAGCGAGCTGAATTACTCTGCCGATCCATTCACCTCAAAAAGCTGTTGGATTTATGGTGCATTACAGCAGCTTCTCCCCCTCATGCACAGGTGGAGTGCAGAGAACACCCCTGGGCATTTCAGCAGCCTAAAAGAGTATATTCTTTCATTAAAAGAGTAAATTTTTCTTCTAAAAGAGTGGCACTTACGGAGAGCATCTTTTTAAAGATGACTTTCCGTTTGTGTTTAATTCCTGGTTGCGGTCGTTATCTCTCCACTTCCGATGACCACGATCGCCATCTCATGTGCTTGGGCGCTGCCCACACGGAGACAGCGTTCGTGGATGGTTCATGTTCTCACTGCGAGAACATGACCATGGCAACGTTGCGGTTGCGGCTTTCCGTCGTTAGAGGGAAAGCCACCCCAGCGGCTCCCCGCCTCGGACCTTCTACCTACGGGTTTGAGGCCACATCGGTTAGCACTTGGGGTGATTTGGGGGATCCCAATGGGAGCCACTCCGCCGGGTAATTCCCCACGGACCTCCCATTCCCCAGTACGCTCATTTGTCCTGGTCGAGTTCTTGGATGAGACCGGCGGCTCGTCTCAGGGTGAGTTCACAATCTCATTCGGCGCTCGCGAAGTGAATGAGCTCTCGATTGCAGCATCGGAGAGCGGGCTGGTCCAGTCTGATGCTGAGGACTTGACTGGGCTCCCACCTTCGGGTGCGTTCGCCCAGTTGCAGGCCAATGCGGAGCTGGCGGCCATGCTTGCCTGGGCGGCTGTGAGCGTCGAGCTGGAAAGGAACCCTACACTCCCCCCTGAACCCTTGCGGCTTGACGTTTGGTTCCTGGGTTCAAAGCGCCGCTCACGGCCACGCTCCGCCCTGGTCCTTTTCTTCCCGGAAGTGCATGAGGAGCTCACGATGTCGTGGTGGGCACCTTTCACTGCCCGGGCCCGGTCTCTGAGCTCCTCCGCTCTCACTACCCTCAATGGTGGGGCTGCCAGGGGGTACTCGGCGATTCCTCAGGTGGATAAGGCGGTTGCGGTTCACCTGTGCCCGCAAAACGTTGCCACCTGGCGGAACCGCCCGAGACTTCCATCCAGTGCCTGTAGGTTTACGTCCTCTCTGGCGACTAAGGCCTATGGTGCCGCTGGACAGGCCGCCTCCGCCCTGCATGCCATGGATCTCCTGCAGGTGCACCAAGCCAAGGTGCTAAGAACTGCACGAGGGAAGTTCTGACCCAGGATTGATGGTCGCTGAGCGCAGCTCCTGCAATCTCGCCCTCCAGGCGACGAAGGTCACGGCGCAGACTCTCGGGCAGGCTATGTCCACCCTGGTGGTCCAGGAGCGCCACCTATGGCTCAACTTGGTCGAGATGAGGGAGGCTGACAAGGTAAGTTTCCTTGACGCCCCCATCTCCCAGGTCGGCCTATTCGGCGACACCGTCGAGGACTTGCCCAGCAGTTCTCGCCGGTTAACCGACGAATAGTCTCCATTTCCCCAGGAAATGCATTAACTAACACCCCCTTAGGACATATGTTTTGCCACAAACCAGCAACACAAAGTAACTACTGAAGATTTCACTAGTTAAATAAATATTCCAGGTTTAATACAAGTTAAGCTCAATCGAGAGCATTTGTGGCATAATGTTGATTACCACAAAAATGTATTTCAACTCACCCCTCCATTTCTTTAAAAAAAAAAAAAAGAATTGCTGTTACATTGAGGACTTACAATGGAAGTGAATGGGGCCAGTGTTTGGAAGGTTTAAAAACAAAAATGTGAAGCTTATAATTAAAAAAAAGCACTTACATTCACTTACAATTCTTCTAAAAACTCATGTATTATTTGAGCTGTAAAGTTGTTTAAACCATCGTTTTTACTGTCGTTTTAGGGTTTACAACATTATGTCATCATGGCAAAGTAGTTAGTAAGTGATAAGTTAAAACACATATTGTTTACATCTTGTGGCTATACTTTTGAAATAGTATTTTAATGTTTACGGATTGGCCCCATTCACTTCCATTGTGTCTCACTGTTACCCAGATTTTTGCTTTTTTTAAGAATAGGAGGGACACTTTTTTTTTTTTTTTTTTTTTTTTTTTGTGGTAATCGATACTATGCCACATATGCTTTCGATTAAGCTTAACTTGTTGTACACATGGAATATTCCTTTAATGTAAAACTACTCTACTGGTAAATATATTAGAAGTCAAACAAAGTTTATTTTCCACTAAATATCAAAGTTCAGCATTCACTTCTTGGAAAACCAAATGTACCAAATCCAAACGCTGTAACTTTTTGTCCTCCAGAGCAACCGATAAAATAAATGTTCATCTTGTTCTGCTTGAAGGAATGTTCCAGATCCAGTCCAAGTTAAGCTCAGTCAAAATAGTGTTAAGACATTTTTTTTTTTAACTTCTCCCTTGTTTATATATATACAGTGCATTCATAAAGTATTCAGACCCCTTAATTTTTTTTTTTCAAATTTTGTTATGTTGCAGAATTTTAGACTATTTTATTTTTTTCACATCAATCTACACTCCATACCCTATTATGACAAAGCGAAAACCAGATTTTTGATAACTTTGCAAATTTATTAAAAAGAAAAAACTGAAATATCACATCGACATAAGGATTCAGACCCTTAAATCAGTACTTATTTGAAACACCTTTGGCAGTGATTACAGCTTCAAGTCTTTTTAGGTATGATGCGACAAGCTTTGCACACCTGGATTTGGGGATTTTCTGCATTCTTCTCTGCAGATCATCTCAAGCTCTGTCAGGTTGGATGGGGACTGTCGGTGGACTGCCATTTTCAGGTCTCTCCAGAGATGTTCGATTGGGTTCAAGTCTGAGCTCTGGCTGGCTACTCAAGGGCATTCACAGAGTTGTCCCTAAGATGATCCAGAGAAATGGGATGCACCTGAGCTAAATTTCAAATGTCATAACAAAGGGTCTGAATACTTATGGCAATGTGATATTTCATTTTTTGTTTTGTTTTGTGTTTTTGCAAAGTTATCAAAAAGCTGGTTTTTGCTTTGTCATTATGGGGTATGGAGTGTAGATTGATGTGAAAAAAAAAAATCATTTTAAGCATTTTAGCATAAGGCTGCAACACAAGAAATGTGAAAAACATTAAAGGGTCTGAATACTTTATGAATTCACTGTATATATAAAAAAATCATGGTTACAGTGTGGCATTTACAATGGAAGTGAATGGGGCCAGTCAATAAACATTCAAATACACACTGTTGCAAGCATATAGACACAGGATATAAACATTATGTGAAAATATGACTTTAATCAAATCTCTTACTAACCTTATCTGTGCAAATTTACAGCAAATATTACAACTACGTTGCCATGATGATCTAACGATAAACCCTATAATCTGGTAAAATGCAGTAAAGCAGGTAATTCTCTTATTTTATCACACTAAAATCATGATAACATGTACAATGTTTGTGTCTTGTGGTTTTAGTTTGGAAACGGTGTGTATTTTAATGTTTCTGAACTGGCCCCATTCACTTCCATTTTAAATGCCTTACTGTCACCGCGACATTTCAATGAACGAGGGAAGAGTCGAAATCTTGCATTAGTACAATTTAGAAGTGTCCAAACAAACTTAAGTGAAACTTTACCGTAATACTGCACTTTATTTACCAAGAAGCCAGAGTGTTTAAAGTTTAAAGTGTAAGGTTAATCTTCCCGGACGCATATGAGTGTCTAATATAATGATTGATTTAATGAACTCACCCCATCAACCAGTCCATAGTGGTGGCACGGGATGATCCACTCCAGCTCTCTGAAACTATTTCCAGGGCTAGATTTAGACTCTATGGATTGGTTCCTCCTTCTGGATGCATCTAAATCTGCTATTGTATAAACGTCTTGTACGTAGAGCTGCTCCTGTCATGAGACTGCTTTGACTTTAAATGATGATGGTTGATGATGCTCAGGTCACCGTCAGAACTGTGCAGACCGTGTTATGTGATGCCGGTAATCAGCGCAGGCATCAAATATAATGAGTGTCTCATACAGTAATGATTCAGACCCGCTGCTGCTTGATTTCAGGAATCCGGAAGTCAACTCGGACTGCGTCTCGAGCCTAGTGAGCTGCCAACCAAGACTGCACCTGGAATGTTATCACGGAACGCCTAAAAATGCTGTCTAGGTAGACAGCTCACTAGGTTTTTGACACACATCCATCGACTCGACACCCCCACCTTGGTTTCCGTGCCTGTCATTGTTCAACTCAGCTGTAGTCAAAAGATAAACCAAAGTATCCCGAAAGACAGCTGTTTTTAAATAAAAACACATTTAAGAAGTTATGTCTCTTATTTCTTCTTCTCTAAAGCTGGCCTTGCGTGATTTACTTTTTGTAATCATAAAGAAACACTGTTTAAAATTGTATGTATAATAATAATAATAATAATAATAATAATTATTATTATTATTATTATTATTATTATGTTTTCAGACCAACACATCCCTCACATCTTAGTTATAATATCAATTTATTTTTTCTTAATTATTTACTGATTTGTTCCCTTTTTGCCTCTTATTTATTTTGAATTTCACTGTCAAAGTTGACGCTGTCTACGATCATGTTGTGGATAGAAAATAATCTGATATTCCACCAGCAGATGGCGCTGTAGATGTGCTTATGTGATTGCAAACACCAGAGATGAGTGGTTTCAATTTCAACCTTTTGTTCGTTGAACCCCAATAATTCCTCAATACTTCTTGAAGTACCCCCTGAAATTCAAAGTAGTTCTAACCTTTTAAAACTTAGCAATATTTAATGACTGATATATATATATATATATATATATATATATATATATATATATATATATACGTCTCCGCATTGTGCGTGTGCTATTTGGGTATATACTGGCAGACAAAGTTTGGAATAATGTACAGATTTTGCTCTTATGGAAAGAAATTGGTACTTTTATTCAACAAAGTGGCATTCAACTGATCACGGTGTATAGTCAGGACATTAATAACGTGAAAAACTATTACAATTTGAAAAAAAAAAATAAATTTCAGAACTTCTTAAACTACTTCAAAGAGTTCTCATCAAAAAAAAATCCTCCATGTGCAGCAATGACAGCTTTGCAGATCCTTGGCATTCTAATTGTCTTGTCGGGCACTTCTCACACACCTTACAGTCTAGCTGATCCCACAAAAGCTCAATGGGGTTAAGATCCATAACACTCTTTTCCAATTATCTGTTGTCCAATGTCTGTGTTTCTTTGCCCGCTCTAACCTTTTCTTTTTTTTTTTTTTCTGTTTCTAAAGTGACTTTTTCTTTGCAATTCTTCCCATAATGCCTGCACCCCTGAGTCTTCTCTTTACCGTTGTACATGAAACTGGTGTTGAGCGGGTAGAATTCAATGAAGCTGTCAGCTGAGGACATGTGAGGCGACTATTTCTCAAACTAGAGACTCTGATGTACTTATGCTCTTGTTTAGTTGTACATCTGGCCTTCCACATCTCTTTCTGTCCTTGTTAGAGCTTGTAGTATACACCTTTGTATGAAATCTTAAGTTTCATTTTTTCCATTTTTGACCTAATATTGACCTTAAGACATGCCAGTCTATTGCATACTGTGGCAACTCAAAAACAAACACAAAGACAACGTTAAGCTTCATTTAATGAACCAAATAGCTTTCAGCAGTATTTGATATAATGGCAAGTGATTTTCTAGTACCAAATTAGCAATTTAGCATGATCACTCAAAGATAAGGTGTTGGAGTGATGGCTGCTGGAAATGGGGCCTGTCTAGATTTGATCAAAAATGACTTTTTTTCAAATTGTGATGGTGCTGTTTTTTACATCAATAATGTCCTGACTACTTTGTGATCAGCTGAATGCCACTTTGGTGAATTAAAGAACCAATTTCCTTCCAAAACAGCAAAATCTGTACATTATTCCAAACTTTTGGCTACCAGAGTGTGTGTGTATATATATATATATATATATATATATATATATATATATATATATATATATATATATATATATTTGCACGGTGTTAAAGCCATTTTTATTGTTTAAATTTTACTTTTAAAAAACAATCTTGTATGCATATTTTTAATTAATTTAATGTGGCATTGACATTTTTTCACAATCTCCTCAAACCTCTTGCAGTTCTATCATTAACCGCTAGGCGGTCACGAACCACCGATTGCTCTATGGTAGTTCCGTTGTCATTATAAATTGAGTCTGCCCAATCGAGTCCTCACATGACATCACAGCGATTCCATTGGCCAAAGAGCTGCTAATGGGTACAGTGCCCATTAAAATCTTACAAATTCACTTTATGGTATATACAGTTTTAAATATGTAAATACAGCATTTAATTTATTTTAAATCATATGTCACACACATATATATAGGCCTAACTGAAGTTATAGATTGTGAAAATAAAGATGTGTCATTGTTTGTGTTTTACAGTTAGCCTAGACTTCAATGGCATGCTATCACGATAACATGATAGGTTTTTGCTCAGGCATTACAAACGGTTACCCCCATTGGGACTCGATTTACTGGGCGGACTCAGTTGATCATAACATCGTCTCAGACAGTTGTGTAGTTGCTAGTCATGTCGTTCGCTATGTGAAATAGTGATAGTGGTACAAAGGTATAGGAAAGACACTGGAACAAACTTTACTGAAAACCCATAAAGGTCTAGGATGAGTCTGCTTGAACTAAGGTAAAGGTCAATATAAAGAGTGAGGAGGGCATGTCAGCTAGCTACAGTTTAATATGGTCCTCACCTCAAACTGAAACTGTTCATGGAATCTCACAGGTAAAAACAAAAAGTAGAGAAGAAGACATTAATTTAATTAAAAAGATAGTGATGGTTGGCTGGTTTTAGAGTCATATTTTGTTTGTTTTATAGTTGGCCTAGCCTGCCCAAGCTGGGAGGCTAGCTGGTCTTCCACCCTGACCAGCTAAAATGTACAACCTCTCTAAAACCAGCCAACTGATCAGGCTGGACAACTAGCTAAAAACAGCCAACCAGCTTATGCTGGTTTTAGCTCGTTATTTGTTTTGTTTTTTTCCCCTGCAGGGATCTAGGCAACAAACTCTCAAATATGTCCAATAAAAGTGTAGAATAAATGTGAATTAAATATGGTACATCCTTTCAAAAATATAATTAGCCCTAAGGTATTTTTAAAAAAAAAAAACCTTGACTTTGCTTTGTGTGTCTGCACATTAAGGTTATGATCGGGTTTAACTTTGCACCCAACAAGGTTGATTCCCTTTAGCCATTTACCATTGTACAAATCAATACACACTTCTCTGGTTCCAGACACTCTGTCACCTGCCTTTCCCTGAGCGATGAGTTCGATGCCCGAGGAAATAACCCTACCTGTGATTCAAGTGCACAGCTGGTTCACCTGACAGTTATGGTGTCTCCTTTCATCCACATTACTGAAATCACAAGGCATGATGCATCTGGAAAGAGGTGAAGGTGTATTATTGTGTAATACATGAGTCCCGACCCCTGTTTGCCCTCCTTAATGACAAATAAACCAGAATTAATGGAACAATGTCACCGTCCACCAATGGATGGCAGCACCATACAACGTTCATTGCAACAGAGACAGAGGTGGAAGCTTTGTTGTCAGTAAACATTTTGCATGGTACATTTAACTACAGTACCTGGAGATAGCTCTCCATTAGTATTCCCATTCATCTTGGTAGTTGCTTGGCTGGTGCAGGACACCCCAGAAGTATATGATTTGAAATTTGTCATTTGGGGGTCTGTGGAGAAAGAGGGTTTTTTTTGGGCCCAGCTGGTGTGGCATCTACGAGAAGGGGCTCAGTGGGCCATGCCTAACCTTGACCACTTGGCACATTTAAATACTTTCCAAGCAGTTTGATTAAAGAATCAAGATGTTCTCGTAACATAGGGTTACCTGTAGCGCTAGCATCTCCAAAGAAAGGTGCTAAATGTTGTGCTCTAGGGAACATTGCCTTAAAGCATTAGAAAAATTATACTACTAGTCATTCAAGGTCTTTAAATGAGTCTTGTAATGCTATCAATTGTAGTGTATTTTGTTCAAGCTATTGGAGATATACAGTATAATAAGCCAAATCATATTTTTAATTGGGACTACATTGGAACAATGAGGCTAAAGTAACGTCATCAAGTGCATGAGTACATCATTTTGTGGCCCAAAATTTAAGCTTATAAAATTTGTTATGATACGTTTTTGTGGTGTTTCTGTTAGTGAAGAAACACTTTCGAATGCTTGTGATTTACAGTTATTTGAGGACAGAGGCAATAGGGCAAGAAATCTCACGGAAAATTACCTGCCAACTCCAGCAAATGGAATTGCGAAGAATTGCTGCTATGATGTAACATGTTTTATAAGTTGCCATATATAAACTCTGGGATCTGAGAGTACTCTGGCACTCAGCATGGCCACATCTGGGAACAGTCAACTCCTGGAACTCGTCCTTTCTCTCTTGTATCCAATCGCTTACAATCACATGCTTACGTTTTCTTTCACACACACAAAAACGTCTTAATTTTAATTATATACATTAAATTAAATGTAATTTAAATTATAACATAATTCATTGCTACTACTATGAGTATATTATTTTGAATATAACATTTGAACCATGTTTGCTCTTCTACTTCAAACAAGAAGCACTTATACTAATAGGAATAACAAGAATAATTTTATATTTAGTACAATATAATACAAAAAGAAATGATAGAATATATAAATAGATATATAAGAACATTTCTGGAGACCCTTTATAATAAGTTCAGTTAATACAGTGTTTTCATTATTAATAATTTTTATTAATTAATCATTTGGTTGAAAATCTCAGCTTTGCAACATTGGCTAATCTAATGGCTTGAGTTTGGGGAGGGACTACCTATTATTCTGACATATTAGCCAGAAAACATATGTGAAAAGTCCTTATTTTTGCAATCCTGTTTGCTGACGCTAAAGCCGCTGGAATTACACACTTCACCTTTAAGCATTATGTAATATGTTTGTTAATGACTTAATAAAATGTATTATAAAGTGTCAACAAACAAGAATCAAATGTACAAATCTAAGAGCATCCATGTTAAAGGTGGGAATTTGAGCTTTGATGGTAATATGAGGAAGACAGTATGCTCTTTTGTGTTGACTGTATGTCATCATGCGGTCATCGTTAGCTGGCCTTCCGTAATCATAATCTCTACAGAACACACAGTCCAAACACACTGCCTCATTTGAATTACTCAATAAACATCTCATCACACACGTTCGTGTATCTATCACCCACAGAGCACATCATATCCCTTAGTTATTTTACACAAAGTGAGACTAATTCTGTTAATATATTACTTACACCAAGGGCTGGAGATACCCACACAGTCACTCATTCATGCTGCTGACACTGAAAACAAGACAAGGAATGAAAGAAAAATCCCCAAGCTGAGCGAGAACAGAACGGCATTCTCAAGTTCTTCAGTGGGAAGCTGGGAATTTTCCTCCTTTTCCCAGAGGATTGAGTGTTCCTGGGCATACGGAAGGCCTTTCATACCATTAGGTTTCACCTTGACCCCACAGATCTGTGTGTGTGTGTCTGCATGGTATCAACTCAGCACTTACAATGTGTTGTGTTCACTCAGGTGATGGGAGCTTTTAAGCCACCTCTCTGCTCCTTCTCTTTCACATGGGACTGACAATGAAGACAGGTCTTTATGGAAGAGAACAATAGTGAGGAGTTAATGAAGAGGAAACCTCCAAAATATGTGCAGTATATATAGAATTGCAACAGAGGTCAGGTATGCAGATCCCATTGGAACAATATTGTATTCTGAACTACACACCCCCCTGCATGTCTTAGATAATGTGAATTAATTAGAAGCATTTTCGACCAAGATTAAAGCCTAGCTAGAAATAAACTTAAAGTAAGCCACTGACTACCTTACTAATTTACTAAAATGTTTGTAGTCATTAAAGTAGCTGTTACATACAAGATTTTTGTGGAGGAAATTCCAGTTCATAGATTTTTTTTTTTCCATAGTAATGCATAAACATACATTTATGTATTGTTTGGTCTGTTTTGCAGATTTTAGTAATTTGCAGCAATTTTTAGTATTCCTTACAATTTAGGGTCTCGCACTAAGTCCTTCAGTTTTAATATGAACCCAGTTTCTTCTTCAATTTTAATATGTCAACATGTAATCAAAATGGACTCTATTTACTTATATAAACTGTACTTTCCAGGTCTTATTGCACATGATTCATCATAAAATGCACAACATTTTGTACCACTAGCCCATTAGCTAGGCATTGTTTTATCAAACCTGCATTCAGGTCTGGTTCCATTAAACATGGCATGAAACGCACACTTTCACAAATCAGTCAGTTCCCAATGGATAAAATGAAGTACCAACTTACATTTTTTTTTTTTTTTTATTGAATACTCTTTTTCAGAAACATGTCACATTATGGAAGTAAAATGGTTTAAAAGTGCTGTTTCATGTTTAATTGAACCAAATAATGATCTTTTTTTTTTTTTCACCTGGCTACAAACCACTATAACTCCTCTTTACGATATGCAAAACCAAATTATAATACTGTTTATTATGGAAACTCTTGTTAATCTCTGATCTTACACAATTGTGCCATATAGCACACAAATCAAAGGAAAATAAATCAGGTCTGGAAACATTTTCATATTTTGTAATGTTTGTATTTTGTTTCATCGTCACAAAATGGGTACATGGGGAGGAACAAGCCTTTCAAAAGAACCTGAGGTATTTTGCGTCAAGCAGCCTAAGGTATCAAGATTTTCTCTTAAAAAAATCCCTATATCAATTAGTTTTGGTGATACGATGCTATTCACACAATATAATAATAATAATAATAATAATAATAATGATAATAATAATTAGTTGCCAACTATTTAACAATTTCAGCAAAAAAAGGACAGCCTGCATCTTTTTATTACATGTTTTAAATAATGATAACAATGACTATAAAAAATATAGTACAGGGAAGGAAAAGGAAAGACAGGTAATGTCTCACACAAGGAAAAAAGGAACTTACAGCAGCACAAATACAAGATCAAATGTTTGCCATACAGAAAAGCTAACTGAAAAATACAGACATAAATAAAATGCTGAACTATATCCCAGCAAGAGGGCAATTCCATTCACATCTGCACACACACATACCCTTTCTTGTGTTATATTTAAACTTTGGAGCGTTCTAGAGAATATGAGAGGAACATAATAAGGGAGCAAAGGAGAGAAAGGAGACTGGTGCTAAGAGAGAATGGGAGAAAAAGACAGTAAAAGAGAGAGATAGAAATGGCATTGACTCATCAATAGCTCCCCTGAGAAGAAAGCAAGCAGAATATATTTTTACTAGTGCAGATTCTGTTCTCCAGTGCCCGGATTTCTATATCAACCAATTGAAACTAGTTGACCGACAGAAATAGTAACTTTATCGGACCATCAGGCAGGTTTAAGATGCATCTAGTTGTGCATACTTTTTCCAAATGGCTACACAGTCGCATATGAAAAGGTGAGGGGCTTTTCTCCACTCCAGGATGCTAGTCTGTAGGAGCATCTGCAAAGGGTCCATCTGTCAGTCATTTATATCATTCATTCACACATCCTCCCACTGTCAGACCCAAACAAACAATAAATAAAGCATAAATATGCAGAATAAACGGGGGACACAGACAAACCCCTTTAGAGTCCCTGTCATTGTTTCCCTTCATTTTGTCTTGTGTGCTTGTTAATACCAAAATCTATTTCTTGAAAATCAAAATAAGTTGAGTCACTACACATTTTACAATGCGGGGGTATCATACATATTCTTCTAGATTATTCATGCTGGATTAAAGTCTTTAATAATTCAAGCCAGCAGGCTGGACACACACCGCAGGACATCAATTGGTTACACTCGTTTTTTTTTTTTTTTGTTGTTTTTTTTTGTATAAAGCGTTGTGGTACCCTTTTAATGAGAACATCCAAAAACTTTCCTCGTAAATCAACAGAAAGTGCATTTAAATGTCAGATAATTCCTTGTAATAACCTCGTTCCCTTATAAACACAAAGCAGGACAAAAGAAAGAAGTAAAAACACATATTGCTTGTAGTTGCGTATCGATCTTGCAAGTGTATTTGTAAATATCACTGAAAAATAAGATCAACATTTTAAAAAGTGGGGAAAACAAACTTGACAATCTTTATATTATTTTTCACTACCAGAATGAACCAGTAGAATAAACTGTAACTTAGAGAATGACAAAAAAAAAAAAAAACATTTAAAGGTCCGTTGAAATCATTGTGTATAGTGTATATACTATTCATTTGTAAGAAAAACAGCAGCCTTGAAGCATGCTCGGTGAGAGGAACATGGGTAGCACAACAGTTCAAGCATCACCACTTGGGCAAAAGAGGGAAAGTACAAGACCCTGAAATCTGGGTAAAAAGAACAACAGAGAGGAACATTATGGGAAAACACCCACAATGCTTTTCCTACATGACATGCCTGGTTCCTCCTCCAGGATTCCATGAATGCTGGGATGCAGGAAAAGGGTGGACAAAAGCACGGCACAAAGAGGCCTTCATTTACTTAGTCAAAGCATGTACGACCAAGGCTTAGTCTGTGCTGACTCCTTGTGCTGTGGTGGTGTAACTTCACTGATTCCAGGGCGGCAAATAAAAGAAACAAGTGTGAGCATAACAGCCATGCTTGATTCTCAAAACACCAAAAGGCTGATAAAGTTTTTAATTTATTTATGAGGAACAAGGGGTTTGTTACAAGAGCGAGGGGAACTGGTTGGATTCTGCAGTTGAGTCTCAGCCCCCTGTCATCTGGTGATGGCTATGGCTTAAAAACAGTAGAAAGACAAAAGCAAAGTCAATCTGCATCCGGTATTACTGGCTTAAAAAGACACAAAAAAGTCAAATTTCTGGAACCAGTCATTATTGACAAGTCTATGAACTAATATAAATATTCTACACAAAAAGCCTTCCAGGCCCATACAAATTTTTCACTCTTAGTCATCCTTGCCTATAGCTGGCGGCCTGGCACCTGTTCACATGTGTGTAAAAGTCCCTGGGGGCTGTGCAGGGGATGTCAGGATACTTCAATGATTTCCATGCTTCCAGAGAAGCTGGACTGCTTGCTGATCTTTCCCAATTCTTCCCTTGAACGTGTCTCCGAGATCCCCTCTTCGAACTCCATCTGACAGCTGCGGCGTTTGAACTGTTTATCGGCAGCACTGGAAGTTGGAGCATCTTCATGCCAGCTGCCCCTTGATTCTCGCGGCTCACCTGCCTTCTCCCGTAGATGCACGGACTCACACGGTCCTGGGAGACTGCTGCAGCCCAGCATTGGAAAGTGTACTGCCCCTCCGCCACCTCCACTGCTGTTCATTGACTCTGAGCTGTAGAACCAGGGGGCTTCGCCTGTTGGCGTGACAGGGGTGGTGGCCTGTACGGTGTCTCTATGCTTGGTCCACATGGGCCCAGTGCCTACAGTGGGAAGGCTAAGCAGCAGGGAGGGCTTCAGATTGTCATCAAGACTGGGACTCTTGTGTGCAGGGAGTGAACGTCCTAAGTGTAGGCCATGCGGGTGGACTGGAGAACTACCAGCACTGCTACCACTGTGCTTGCTTTTTCGGCGTGAACGAGGTCTAGAGCTGCCCTCTGGAAAGAGGCCTGGGGATTCAGCTAAGCCAGGGGAGTACTGGCAGACACCATTAGCTTCTCCAGCCTCAGGACTGTCTAGCTTGCAGAGTTTGGGAACATCCTCTGTATGCACAGGCTCAAGGTGAGGACAGTGGTTGGGCTCGTAGACAGATTTGATATCGAGTGAGAAAGAGCGCTTGAGGCGGTTGGTGTCCAGGATACGCTCGGCTGACAGGTTCAAGCCATTAAAACCCTGCTGGAGGGAGATTGGAGAAGGTAGCTTGGCATATAATTCCAAGCTGTCCTTCTCAGCCTCCAGATGGCCCTTCTCAGGATCACTAGAAGAGTCACCTCTAGGCTCTGAGGATTCTTTCAACTGCTCCAACTTCTCCTGACCTGAAGACAGAGCCTTCAGCAACCTCAGACCTTTCTCAAACTCCAGCAGCTGTCCCAGGAAGTTGAAGTTGGGTGATATTGAAGGTCTGCGGTCCTTCACAAACCTGGAAACACAAGATAAACAGAAAGAAAAGTTACCCTAAGGACAAATATGCATACATGCAAAGGGAGACATCTTATACACAAAGACACATCATGTGAGCTTTTGGGGGCCTTGGAAAAAAATTGTTTAGTAAGGCCAAAACAGGTGATATATTTTACATGTTGCAGGAAACAGCTCTAAAATTACAGCTTGCAGAAAACTGCTTTCAGGGAATGTGCAATTTTAGCTGCAGGGTGTCTGAGTATGTTTACCTGTAAGCATCATCTGATGACAAGCCCATTGTCTTCATGATATAAGCAATGGCGATGGTTGCGGACCTGGAGATGCCAGCTAAACAATGGACAATGACTCGGCAGTTGGAAACCTTGGCTTTGTCTGAAAGGGAGATGGGAAAAATGTGAGCAAACACAAAACATGCAAGACAATCAAATACTTCCTCAGTGACAAGCCATATAATTTCTGTAAATCTGCTTTGAGGATCAAATTAGTTCTTCCTGATATCATCACAGGGCAAGCTACTAATCTTTCAAGTAAACACATGAAGGTATGCTTAACCTAAATCTTAATCTAAACAATTAGAGCAGAGATCAGACAGCCTATCAGCAAAAGAAAACTTTAAAGAACACTTCTCCCATTGTCACAAGAAGGTTCTTACCAATAAATTCGTTGGTTTTGTCTAGCCATGGCAGGAGTTTTTCACAGTAGTTGTCGTTGACAGGAATGCGCATAAAATGGCTCTCTGAGATGAACTCAGGCTTTGGGCAGGTGTTACTGGCATTTAACACATATGTGATGCCATTCTGAGCCATCAGATCCTACGTTTGCAAAAAAAATAATGTATGAATTCTTTGGAAAAGATTACCAATAGTTTGTGCAAATTGTGCAAAGTGCTCCTGTTTTAGAACAAGTTTTGGACAAGTTCTGAACCAAGCAGACCAACGTTTGTGACCAAGTTCTAACAAATGAAAAAAGTTCTTAGTCACAGTCAGTCTCACCTTGTTGAGCACATCTTTCTGTGAGCCCAAGTAGAGATGGGGCAGGATTCGTGTAGGGCCCACATTCGCCACGGGCAGGCAAGGCTGAGACAAGCTCATAGGCAGAGTTGCCACCGGTTTCCCTTCACACAGGCCTGGGAAACAGGACGAGAATGCTGCAAAACCACCTAAAGAAACACATACAGAAAAGAGAGAAAACTTTAGGAACAAAATGATCTCCTACCCATGTAATAGAAGAGAGACAAGATCAACAGGAATGCCGGATTTTGTAACTGACAGCATTGCCATTGTTGTAACATAAGTCATTATGTAAGCGATGCTCCTCAAAGCTTCTCAAGCAGTAACTGAACAAAGAAAGCACAACTTGTAATCTAAGAATAATGACTTACAATGGTCATATTTCAAGTCAAAACACATCATGTACTAAGATACATGCCGATGTCACACATCATTTGTCAATAACCAAACAAACCACAAATAATAGGACTCAGATGTTATGAACAAGGCTACACCAATCTAGATCAGTGCATGTACGAACAGAGCAGTGGTGAGCAGGCCTTAAAAGGAGCCCTGTATCTTTAAGAGGCGAGTGGCTCCAGTTTTGGCATTTGTCTGTTGGAGCTCCTTTTCCTGAATGATCTAATATCCTCAACCAAACAATTGCGTCAGGCTTAGAGAATGAGGGTGGTCACAGGTGCAGACCAAGCACAGACCAAGCCCCTGATTCATAGCCCTTCAGTGTTGGGTGCCTGGACAACGACATACAAACATGCCCACACTCAAATGTAAGGTATAAACTCACAAATGCATTCACACATGTGCAAAAGAACAATAGTGCATCTATATGCAGCTGAACCACAACATAGCTGTCTAATAGATGGAAGATAGGAAATAAAAAGGAAAGTCTTCATCGAACTGTGCAAAGGAAAGCGTGAGCCCCAGCAGATGGGTTTAGACCTTAATCTCAGATGAGCACCATGAGAATCTGGGACATGTTAACCCTGGGAGCGTGCAAACACAGCAGTCAACCAGGGAGCCATGAAATCATTTTGTCCTTGCCAGGAAACATTGCAATAGTCCAAACAAAAGTGACTATGTTAAACATATTTGGGTGGGAAGGAGGAGTCAAAATGAACAAGTCAATAAAATGAGTAATGACAAATAAAGAGAGGGGTGATAAGAAAGTTTATAACAAAGAGAAACATAAGCCACACAGAGCGTTATTGCATGACATCATCTGAAGTCTATGCAAGAGTGACAGATTGAACTTCAGTTAACTAAATGTTAAAAGCCACCTGCTTAGCTGTAACAGAAAACAGGGAACACCTGTCCCTCTTATCCATGCATAAATCACTAAGCAACTACTGTTTTGTTGTAATTGGGGTGCCTGGCCCTTTAAGAACTTGAGCTACAACCTGTCTGTTTCCCGCTATTAATGGTAATGGCAAGCACAATGACATCATCTCGCAGCACAGAAGACAGAGAGGGGATTTGCATGTCACTCAAGCAGAACCAACCGGCCCCTGGTGCCTCCTCGATACCCTTTCGAAGCCAGCAGTAGATGAATAACTGCCGACTAAATGTTCCACGACCCCCATCCTGGAGCAAATACACCCTTCCCCCAAACCACACACACAAATACATTCAAACACACTGATACACACATCAAATCGTGGACGTCTGCTCCCTTCTCCTGCTGTAACTCTGTTCACCGGCCCGGTGACATAACCACCTGAAAGTGTTGACCATTGTGTCAACATTTGTCAGCAAGACCCAAGAGAGACTCCAAACCTGCCTGGTTTAGACCTGTTAAAACTGGCCTCCCATCCCTCATCTCTCACAGGCATAACTCCGGCCAGAACAAGGACGCAATCCTGAACTGCCATTCCTCTTTCTTAAACCCACAGGTCAAGGAAAGGATCTCAAAGCTCAAGGCCAGTGAGAGCAAGACAACAGCATAGAGTGTCTCTTTTAGCTGTGATCTTGGATGGTACTTTTCAACTTACCAAAGATCTGGAATATTGTCTGTCCTTTGTGCTTCAAAGATCTACAGGGATGCTTTATCTAGCTTCATTGAAAAAAAAGGAAAAGTGTTTTTGGACCACAGAAACAGAAACAGGAACAAGTACAGCATGACATTGTTGAAAAGCCATGAGGGGAAATACTTGAGTGAGGTCATCAGCTATCATTTCTAACTGGGCGGTGGTGGTGACAGTTAGGATTACAATGAAACTGTACGCTTCCGCCTTCCTAAAGTCTTGCTTAATTTGAATGAACTGATGCCTAACTTTTACTTAAGCCATGAGCCTGAGAAAATATGCAAGATGAAATGTACTGTTTGCAGCAGTCTCTAAAACCCAAATCAATACATAATGTACATTGCACAGCATTTTGATGAATGCATATACTTGCTAAAATTTACAATTGGCTAAGACAACATTATTAACTTTTTTTTTACTTTCCAGTTGCGTAAGAGGGCAGTGGTGACGTATTTCAAAACCAATGGGCATGTGGATGCATGTGTGTTTCAGCAAGAGAAGTGTGCCAGGGTCAGTCTCGGGCTGGACCAGAAGTAAATCTGCCACTCACACACTTCCTTTTGTCGTTTTTTTCTCCCTCCATTTACAAAGCTTACACAACCTCCATTCGCATTCAACTACTTTCTTTGATGAACCAAAACATAATGGAAGCATTCTCTGTAATTGCAGTGTGAATATGTTGCATATATGTTTGATATAATGTGCTGGTCACCCTAGACCCCCCCCCCCATTATCATTCCCACAATGCCAAATACAAAGTCTCATTATCACTACTTTATCACTACTAATCACTTCTAATTAATTAAAAATAATTGGGGGGTAAAATGTGCTTAATTGTCCTGAAAATAATGTCACAATGCAAAAAATCCTAAGGGTCCTAATAGGAGACAACATTTTCTTTACACAACATTTCTTGTTTCTTTGTTTTGGTTTTGTGATGTGAAAGACATGGACATTTCTTGGCAGGTTTTGTGAGATTCACCCACCTACTGTACCTAAATATCACTTCAACTACAACACTGTGTTTTCTTACTGTGCTACAAAGCTTTTGAGGTAACAAGGTTTTTTTTTTAGATATGGCCATGAACTACGGAGCTGCATTTGTGTTTTATAATGCAGAGGCGATGAGTTCATTAACTCCAGCCTTTGATATTTGTTCATTGCCCTGCGGCACCTGACCTCCATCTTTAGGAGTGCCTCAGTTTTGCATCTTTTCAGCTGGGCTCTATAGCCCCTCTCACACAGGCATCCATTCACAACCCAACATCCAGTGGCATTGATGGGCCCCTGAACCGAACTAATACACATCAACAGACACACAAGCCACACACATGCTCCCGGTCTCCAGATGCAGAAAACATGAAAGGCATAGAGGATCAGGCCACATCTGTCCCCATCTCCACACACACACACACACACACATACACATTTATTAGCATCTCAATAAGGGCCCAATGACATCATTGCACACACACACACACACACACACACACACACACACACACACACACACACACACTTATTAGCATCACAATAAGGGCCCAATGACATCATTGCACAATGTGGAACACAAAAAACAGCAGGGGGTTGGTGGCTACCTCATCACTCCCGGTGCTTTGTGTCATGCTTGACAGATTAGAAGTGTTAAACCCCGGGACCCCGTATCATTGAATCATTAACTGTTGGCGCTATTACAATTATTGCGTTTTTGCCCCAAAGCATTCGTTATAGACCTAAAAGCAATAAAAGTAAATGGCTTGATAAAGTCCCTCTTTAAGTTCTAGTCTATGACATCAGTAGTACGCAATTGCAGTGACCCAAATAAATATGCACTAGTGTGCACAAGGAAGATTGCATGGGCTGTGAACCACAAATGACAAAATATAACGTGTGATTTATGTCAGATAAACTGCTTGCATGCACTTACAGTTTATTTGCAACAAATCTACAAGATCATCATAGAAGCACTACTATTAATACTCTTGGTTTAAAGTTTTACCATACTCCACTTCAAAGTAATTTCATTGTTCAAGAAAGACTCAAGAAGTTTCATAACAGTCAAAAGGAAGCAGAAAAGGAAAGAGCTATACATATCACAGACTCTGACCGACACATGTTTGAAAGGTACAGTTTGGAAAGCACACTTGGTCCAGGTGTCAACAGACACTGCACACCTCTAAGTTTGCGTTCTTTCCTCATCTTGCGGACTCGGATTTTGAGCCTCATGTCTGTTCGTTGGATCCCCGACCAGAAGCAGCTCTCCGGAGGGGGTATAACCACGTCTAGGGGCATCCGCACCACCTCAGAATGCACCAAGCAGTCCAAACCGCAGTCCAAGAACTATACGTCCACAAAATGCTGGGTACATATAAAGGTATGATCCTAAAAACTCAGCACAACAGAAATGTCTGTGTGTCCCCACTTATTGAGCAAACGGGAAAGGAGAAGGACAGAAAATGTATAGTCTTTTCCCAGGAGCGCCACGGATCCTTCCCCAGTCTCACTCTGTGTGGCAACAACTGAAAGTGGAGCTCGCTATTGTTTTACAGCCTCCGTTCAGTCTTCCCCCGCCTACTCTCTCTCTCTCTCTCTCTCTCTCTCTCTCTCTCTCTCTCTCTCTCTCTCTCTCTCTCTCTCTGTGTGACCTAAGAGTGAATGAGCTCATTTGCCATGAGCATAGACTGCCCTGTCTCTCCTCTGTATTACTCTCTCTCTCTGTCTCCCCCTGTCTCTCTATATTTCTGTGTCTGCACTGAATTTTGGCTCATGTTTAAGGCATGCAACCGCATTCCTGACTCGCCAAGCAAATATGCAGCCACCTTAGGGGCCCACTCAATGTTTTTCTGAAAATGAAAAAAACTAAAAAAAAAAAAACTAAACACTCTTAGACAGGAACCAGACTACAAGTACACACTTTATATATGCATGCACAGACGTGCATTTTAGCACCTTCTTTGTTCTTTTTGCTTTGCATTTACTAGTGTTATTAATGCATATTCATAGAAAGTTTTAAGTTTAAACTCAAATTATATGCACATTATATGCATCTGCAACTTTTTTATTGCAAATATGATTGATATTTGTCTTTTGTCCCTTTTTTACTTCAGCTATTTTAAAGCTACATAGTAAGTTAAAGCCTAGCTGCCTTTTCACACATGAATATAAACCTAAAGGTCTACATTTAACTGTGGTTAATTACAACCCACAAAACTGCATGGGCATGTTATGGTCTGCAGAACATGCGTAAAAATGCCATCCGTGCTAGTCTCTATCTGATGAAGTTACAAGGACAGTTTGCTACAACAGGACTCCCTCCTAAAACAAGTCACTAATGCTGGTATCAGTGATAACAATATAGGAGATGAGTGCAATGTCTGTGTTGAATTCCTTATGTTCCTCGCTTTGGATAAAAGTGTCTGCTAAATGACTAAATGTAAATGTTGCAAAAGCATATGTACAGTAGCAGTAGCGATTGCTTTATGCTACACTGGAAGAACAGCTTCCCCTCAAGTTTCACCAGAAATGCGGCAAGGACGAGTTTAATTTGTGTACAAATAATCTGTATAAATTACATATTCTGCTTTGTGCATTTGAATATTTGAGCAAATAAAAGTGTAAAATAATCAAATCACTATCACGATGTTCATTCAAATAATGCAATCTGCTTTTTTCTACATGAATTTGTACATAAAAGTCAGTGGACACCCGGACATTCTATTTATTGAGGCCGTACTTCAATGGGGGTCTATCGCAGATACCTGTACCATTACATTTCAGGGGAGCAATGATCAATGTTTATTAGATGAAAGGCTCTAAACACATAATTTCTTCCTGGATGCAGTGCTTCTCTGGGAGTCTATAGACTTTATTCACACTAGTGCCATCTTTGATTTTTAATGGGAATGACAACGAGGCTGTGAGGGATAGACTTACAGTCTCTTCAATGGGCTGTACTGCAGTTTAAAGTATTTCTGGATCACTCCACGGACAAAACATTGATAAAATATCTGTCCAAGAGCATTCAGTATACAAAAAACTCAAGACAACATGAACTGTGGAAAATCAGATGTGATCTAGGAGCTTTATACAGCTTTATACCGTTTGTATCATTGAAGAGATGTTAAGTCTTTCCCTCACAACCTCGTTGTCATTCCCATTAAAAATCAAAGATGGTGCTAGTGTGAATAAGGTCTTTGGCAGCTTCATGAGCACTACCGGCATTGGATCTGCATCTGATTACTTATTGGACATTGGGCACTGGAAGGTGGCTTCTCTATATGATTGGTCAAACTCTCAAATGGGTGGGACTTCAAAACAAATGGCCAATTATTGAAACAGTGATATACATGATTGATGGCAAATAAAATGTAAAATCACCACTGTCTAGTGCAGAAAGTGTCATATGTCAGCAGTAACCATCATTATGGGTGGGTTTGCTGTTGCTCGAAAAGGCACAGTAGAGAGCTCTGTCAGACTATGACACACAACTAAAGGATCAACTATCAGGTAAGCAGGGGAACCACGTCATTCATGAAGTTCAGCCTCATCTCCAGCGTGCAAGTATGTGCAGTTTATGAGTGCTGTCCCAATATATTGAGATTGAATCTATTTGTATGAATTTGATCATGGAATGTTGATAGATGGTGACTGGCTTTGTACATTTACATTTGGCAGACATTGTTATTCAAACTGACTTACATTGCATTCAGTGTATAATTTTTTCGGTAACACTTCACAATAAGGTTGAAATTACTATTATTAAATGCATTATGTATCAAGAACTAACAACAATTTTTTCATCATGTATTAATCTTAAATAAATGCAACTTTTAATGTTATAAATGTATTAGTGTATCTTGTAATTAATATTAACTAGGATTAATAATCAGCAGCCATATCACCCTGCAGCTAAGCAGGGTTGAGCCTGGCCAGTACCTGGATGGGTGACCTCCTGGGTAAAACTAAGGTTGCTGCTGGAAATGGTATTACGGAGGCCAGCAGGGGGTGCTCACCCGGTGGTCTGTGTGGGTCCTAATGCTCCAGTATAGTGATGGGGACACTATCCTGTAAAAAAGCACTGTCTTTCGGATGAGATGTTAAACCGAGGTCCTGACTCTCTGTGGTCATTAAAAATCCCAGGGCACTACTCATAAAGAGTAGGGGTATAACCCTGGTGTCCTGGCCAAATTCCCCCATTGGCCCTTATCTATCATGGCCCCCTAATAATCTCCATCTCTGAATTGGCTACATCACTCTACTCTCCTCTCCACTCCACCAATAGCTAGTGTGTGGTGGGTGTTCTGGTGCACTATGGCTGCTGTCGCATCATCAAGGTGGATGCTGCACACTGGTGGTGGTTGAGGAGATTCCCCCTATTCTATGTAAAGCACTTTGAGTGCCTAGAAAAGTGCTATATAAATGTAAATGTAAGGAATTAATAAGTGTTGTAAAATAGTATTGTTTATTGTTAGTTAACTAATGTCAATGAATGCAACCTTATGGACCTTTTACACGGTAGCGCCATCTTTAATTGTTGACGGGAATGACAACAAGGCTGTCCTGTAGTTTAAACTGTTTTGAATCGTTCCGCCATGGAGGACGGATCCCGCCACATAAAAGAGGTAATTCTGACTTTTTATCTCACAATTCTGACTTTTTCTTCATAAATTGCGATAAAAATAAACTTGCAATTGCTAGATATAAAGTCACAATTGCGTGATATAAACTCACAACTGCGTGATAAAAACTCAGAATTGTGACTTTATTTCTCTCAATTTCAACTTTATAACTATATAAAGTCACGATTGTGAGTTTTTATCACGCAACTGCGAGTTTATATTACGTACTTGCAACTTTATTTTTGCATTTGCAGTGACATTTCTCGTCATTGTGTAAATATATCATTAGCACAATTAAGTTAAATAGTATATAACCATACTATTTAGGCATTAATCATTTAACTTACAACAGTCAACATTTGTTGTAGCTACAGAATAAAGCCAGCAAATGCTTGAATACGCTTTCATTGCCTGTCATATGTAAGGGACCGTCTGAAAATTTCATACACTGCACTAATATATTGGGAAATTATGACATGTAGTAAGTCAGTCTATCCACTAACAGCCTACTACAACTTTCAGAGTCTTGTATTAAAATGTACTTTTACAGTTTTTTTTAAAATATATAACTTCTAATAAATTGAATGCTTGGACACCGCCGATGTTTTAGCACAGTGGGTGGAATTTTCAGATGGTCCCTTACTTACGACAGACAATGAAAGCGCATCCGAGCATTTACTGGCTTTATTCTGTAACTTAATTGTGCCAATGATATATCTGTGAAACTGTCGCATCGAGAGAACGCTACACAATGATGAGAAATGCCACCACAAATGCAAAATAAAGTCACAATTACGTGATATAAACTCGCAATTGCATGATAAAAACTCACAATTGTGACTTTAAATCTCGCAATTTGCAAATTAAGTCGAAATTGCGAGAAATAAAGTCGCAATTCTGAGTTTTTATCACGCAATTGCAAGTTTATATCTCGCAATTACAAGTTTATTGCTTGCAATTTCGAGAAAAAAAGTCAATTGTGAGAAAAAAGAGTCAGCATTACCTCTTTTGTTTTTTTTTATTATGTGGCGGGATCCATCTTCCATATTCCGCAGACTTTGAAAAAAAAACATCTTTCCAAGAAATTTCATATGACAAAAAACTCCAAAAAACATGAGTTGTGGAACATTATATGTTATCTAGGAGTTTCATACAGCATACAGTGATTGAAGAGATGATTGAGTAAGTCTATCCCTCACAGCCTCATTTTCATTCACACCAAAAATCAAATATGGCACTACTGTGAATAAGGTCTCTTGTGAAATGTTACCATTTAATCAATAGGTTATTTGTGTTCCCTAGGAATTGAACCCATGGCCTTGGTGTTGCTAGCGCCATGTTGTACTAGTTGAACTACAGGAATCCTATGTAAATCTGTCAGATGGAGAGAGTGACTAGCATGTACTGATTTTTTCCTCCATTTTTTCTACAAACAATAAAATATGTTACTTAGTTTTTAGATTTTATGAGGAACTTTTTTTGAGATGTTGAAAACCAACTTGTGAGGACATTTTCAGCAGTCCTTAATAGATAAAAAGGCTAATAAATTAACCAGATCAGGTTTTAATTTAAATCTTCTGATATTCACAGGTTTGTGTGAGGGTTACATTAAGGGGTAGGGTTAGGATATAGAAAATATAATTACCTCTGTATAAAAACTATTGTGTCTATGAGATGTCCTCTCTAATATAGTGAAAAAAATATGTGTGTGTGTGTGTGTGTGGAGTTTTTTAACTGTATGTGGAAATGGGAATGTGGTCGTGTGTCTGTCAGTGGGGTGAGAGGAAACAGTAAGGGCCATCACCTGGTAATTACCAATTTTAAACACCTGTGTCTCATTTCAGTGATGGCCTTAAAAGGCTGGCGGAATGACAGACCAGGAGAGAGAGTCCAGGTCACACACATCCACAAACTGTCTGGAGCTAAACGCTGCAAAGCTGTTAATTTTGTTGTATCGGATGAGTTTATGTTGACTGTTACTCCTGAAGCTGATGTGTGTGATCTAAAGTTTCTACTGAAAAGACATAGTGTGAGTGAAACCTTGAGAATAAAGAGAACACTTATGTGGACTGTGATGCCGACTCCTGCTTCCTTCTTTCCACCCCACTTTGAGAACATTACACTGTAATACAAATGTGGTAAATTGGACGCAGTATTACTGCAGGAATACTGTGTCCAAATTACCACACTTGTACTGCAGCACTGGAAACTGCAAGAAAACTGCATCCAAATTACCACACTTGTACTGCAGTACTGGAAACTGCAGGAATACTGTGTCCAAATTACCACACTTGTATTGCAGCACTGGAAACTGCAAGAAAACTGCGTCCAAATTACCACACTTGTATTGCAGTACTGGAAACTGCAGGAACTGGAAACTGCAGGAATACTGCGTCCAAATTACCACACTTGTACTGCAGTACTGGAAACTGCAGGAATACTGTGTCCAAATTACCACACTAGTACTGCAGTACTGGAAACTGCAAGAAAACTGCGTCCAAATTACCACACTTGTACTGCAGTACTGGAAACTGCAAGAATACTGCATCCAAATGACCACACTAGTACTGCAGTACTGGAAACTGCAAGAAAACTGCGTCCAAATTACCACACTTGTACTGCAGTACTGGAAACTGCAGGAATACTGTGTCCAAATTACCACACTTGTACTGCAGCACTGGAAACTGCAAGAAAACTGCGTCCAAATTACCACTCTTGTACTGCAGTACTGGAAACTGCAGGAATACTGTGTCCAAATTACCACACTAGTACTGCAGTACTGGAAACTGCAAGAAAACTGCGTCCAAATTACCACACTTGTACTGCAGTACTAGAAACTGCAGGAATACTGCATCCAAATTACCACACTAGTACTGCAGTACTGGAAACTGCAAGAAAACTGCATCCAAATTACCACACTTGTACTGCAGTACTGGAAACTGCAGGAATACTGTGTCCAAATTACCACACTTGTACTGCAGCACTGGAAACTGCAAGAAAACTGCGTCCAAATTACCACACTTGTACTGCAGTACTGGAAACTGCAGGAACTGGAAACTGCAGGAATACTGCATCCAAATGTCCACACTTGTACTGCAGTACTGGAAACTGCAAGAAAACTGTGTCCAAATTACCACACTTGTATTGCAGTACTGGAAACTGCAGGAATACTGCGTCCAAATGACCACACTTGTACTGCAGTACTGGAAACTGCAAGAAAACTGCATCCAAATTACCACACTTGTACTGCAGTACTGGAAATTGCAGGAACTGGAAACTGCAGGAATACTGCGTCCAAATGACCACACTTGTACTGCAGTATTGAAAACTTCAGGAATACTGTGTCCAAATGACCACACTTGTACTGCAGTATTGAAAACTTCAGGAATACTGTGTCCAAATGACCACACTTGCACTGCAGTACTGGAAACTGCAGGAATACTGCGTCCAAATGACCACACTTGCACTGCAGTACTGGAAACTGCAGGAATACTGCATCCAAATGACCACACTTGCACTGCAGTACTGGAAACTGCAGGAACTGGAAACTGCAGGAATACTGCGTCCAAATTACCACACTTGTACTGCAGTACTGGAAACTGCAGGAATACTGTGTCCAAATTACCACACTAGTACTGCAGTACTGGAAACTGCAAGAAAACTGCGTCCAAATTACCACACTTGTACTGCAGTACTGGAAACTGCAAGAATACTGCATCCAAATGACCACACTAGTACTGCAGTACTGGAAACTGCAAGAAAACTGCGTCCAAATTACCACACTTGTACTGCAGTACTGGAAACTGCAGGAATACTGTGTCCAAATTACCACACTTGTACTGCAGCACTGGAAACTGCAAGAAAACTGCGTCCAAATTACCACTCTTGTACTGCAGTACTGGAAACTGCAGGAATACTGTGTCCAAATTACCACACTAGTACTGCAGTACTGGAAACTGCAAGAAAACTGCATCCAAATTACCACACTTGTACTGCAGTACTAGAAACTGCAGGAATACTGCATCCAAATTACCACACTAGTACTGCAGTACTGGAAACTGCAAGAAAACTGCATCCAAATTACCACACTTGTACTGCAGTACTGGAAACTGCAGGAATACTGTGTCCAAATTACCACACTTGTACTGCAGCACTGGAAACTGCAAGAAAACTGCGTCCAAATTACCACACTTGTACTGCAGTACTGGAAACTGCAGGAACTGGAAACTGCAGGAATACTGCATCCAAATGTCCACACTTGTACTGCAGTACTGGAAACTGCAAGAAAACTGTGTCCAAATTACCACACTTGTATTGCAGTACTGGAAACTGCAGGAATACTGCGTCCAAATGACCACACTTGTACTGCAGTACTGGAAACTGCAAGAAAACTGCATCCAAATGACCACACTTGTACTGCAGTACTGGAAATTGCAGGAACTGGAAACTGCAGGAATACTGCGTCCAAATGACCACACTTGTACTGCAGTATTGAAAACTTCAGGAATACTGTATCCAAATGACCACACTTGTACTGCAGTATTGAAAACTTCAGGAATACTGTGTCCAAATGACCACACTTGCACTGCAGTACTGGAAACTGCAGGAATACTGCGTCCAAATGACCACACTTGCACTGCAGTACTGGAAACTGCAGGAATACTGCATCCAAATGACCACACTTGCACTGCAGTACTGGAAACTGCAGGAATACTGCATCCAAATGACCACACTTGCACTGCAGTACTGGAAACTGCAGGAATACTGCGTCCAAATGACCACACTTGCACTGCAGTACTGAAAACTTCAGGAATACTGCGTCCAAATGACCACACTTGCACTGCAGTACTGAAAACTTCAGGAATACTGCGTCCAAATGACCACACTTGCACTGCAGTACTGAAAACTTCAGGAATACTGCGTCCAAATGACCACACTTGCACTGCAGTACTGGAAACTGCAGGAATACTGCGTCCAAATGACCACACTTGCACTGCAGTACTGGAAACTGCAGGAATACTGCATCCAAATGACCACACTTGCACTGCAGTACTGGAAACTGCAGGAATACTGCGTCCAAATGACCACACTTGCACTGCAGTACTGGAAACTGCAGGAATACTGCGTCCAAATGACCACACTTGCACTGCAGTACTGGAAACTGCATGAATAATGCGTCCAAATTACCACACTTGTACCGCAGTACTGGAAACTGCAGGAATACTGCATCCAAATTACCACACTTGTACTGCAGTTCTACTGTTGTTTTCTAGAACTGCACTCTACAATTCTACACTTAACACATTTGCTATACTTCCCTAAATTCTTTAAAACTTGACCAATGACTGCAAACACAATGCAGGTTATTAGTAATCTGCAATGTACTGACATTCAAATGTTTAAAAGTGTTTAAAATTGTGCCTGGCCATTAAGACACCTGAACTTTAGCAACACAATATTTCAAAATAAACATTCACTAGCAAATATAAAAGTATAAAATAAACATGAAAAAATTGGCAATGTATAAATGTATAAAACATTAGCACTGTCAGACAAATAAAATATTTAATTGCAATCAATCGCATGACAATAATGTTTTATTAATATTCTCCATACAAAGCTTTTCACAGTATAAAGATAGAAATGCACTAAAATAACACCAAGTAACATTAAACGTTTCTCAAAGTCTAAGTGGGAGGTACACTAATTTAAAGAACTTGTCCCCATAGGTTGCATATTCATTGCAATGCACATTACATCTCTTAAACCCTCATCCGCCACAATATTAATCGTCCGACAGGCTGTGGCTGTCCACTTTGCTACAGCAATCGTGAAGTCGTATTCACATGATTCACACCGCTTTGAACTCCACATGAAAAGAACTGCGTCTTGAGCCCTATTGGGACGCTAATTGTTTTACATGGGGATGTAAGGTAGGGCTGCCCCAACCAAAGATTTTCCTAGTCGACTAGTAGGCATTAGTTTAAGCCATTAGTCGACTATTTGTCACACGTTTATGATATTAATTTAATTACTTAATATATATTTTTGGGGGGGCATCAGAAAATGGTTTGAGTTTCAGGGCTGAGAATGTTATAAGTAACATTGCTAACACTGCTCTACGTTACAGAGAAATACTAAACCGTAATAATGAGTCTTTAAAATATAGATTTTACAAGCGCACACACGAAGCGAGCTGCAGCGTCATCGGCAAAAGTGGTAATGATTCAGAATGTGTCAGAAAATCCAGCAAGGAGACTGTCTGAACATTTTGTTAATTTATATAGAGAAATGCACATCAGGGTTTTGCTGACAGACGATGATATCAGGGATCGACAATGGCCAGAGTGATCACCAATAGCTGATGCCTTTGACGATGTCAAGATGATATTTTTCTCATTTTCCCATTAATGTATTAAATTATTATTATTAGGCTATTATTATTATCAAATTAATATTAAAATGAATTTGCCCATAGACACACAGACACGCACTTGAAGAAACACACTTTATTATATTATTAAGAACAGATGACAGAAAAGCCGTCTATGCGTATGTATGACACGCTGTTTGTTCGGAGGCGTGCAGTTTCGTGGGACACACATGTAAAGGGTTCTTACTCTTTCTTTGTTTCTGTCTTCTGAATTGTTTTTTTTTTTTTTTGCAAGAACAGTATCGTCTATGAGTGCTGCAAATGACCTCAGACATCTCAGCTCAGGAGGTGCTTTGAGTTCAGTTTGCTTTATTTCCACAGAGCAGTTAATTGTGACTACAACTCTGCAGCCTATACATCTGTGATTAAACATAAAACAAAAACACATTCACCTCGAACCATGATTTACATTTCAGTGATTATTATCATCATTATAATTATAATTTTTACATTTATAATTGTTTTTATGTCTTCATTTGTGTAAGTAATTTTCTGCCTGCAGAAATCTGCCGATTTGCCTGACGGTAAATGGAAGGCTACTTAAATATATATACCCTAACCCTGCTTAACGAAAATTACCCCATAGCAGGGGCGTGTCCAGGGAGTGGCCTGGGGTGGCACGGGCTACCCCTGGAATCTGACTGGCCACCCCAGGTGCCACCCCGTTATGACTATGATCATTTCCTGGCGGGACTTTAATTTGAACTGTATGACGAGTAACCGACCTTTTGTTTATAGGTGCAATTCAGTCTTAAACCTGAACGGCAGTAATGCACCAGAGTAGTGTCTAGCCTGCCAAAATCCCAGAGAAAGTTTTGATTTTGAGCGGGGCGGTTATCGTTGAATACCAGCTGCCAATAAATCAACAGAAGTAGAAGAAGAGCGGTTGGTCAACCACATGTTATGAAGTCTCCGGGATTCCGGGCTACATTTGTTACTCCCTGTCTTATCTCACTAGTCGCTACTTACTTATCGCTCCTGAAAGATGTGAGTAGACTTGATACACATACTGTGCCAGCGGTGAATTTTTTTTTTAGCTGTAGTAAGCTAAAAAGTTTCCCCTGTCTTTTTTGATTTCCATGATGCTTGCTAGCAAACCTGTCGTCATTGTTTGGTTATTGTCAATGATGCTAACGCTAGCTATGTAATTTGACACAATGAATAACTGGCATGATTGCTTACACACCCACCCAGTCTGACCCACATACGGAAAAAAACGCAATAGTGTATATCAGGCATTAATTTTGCATGTCACATTCATTCATGCATACATAATTAAATGTATTGTGCAAGATATAAAGTGAGATGCGTCATGCGACTATTACAGTACGAAAAGAAATCAGAACATTCAGGAATTCTTCAAAAGAAAGAAATCCAAAACAGTAGAGCAGGACAGAGAAGCCAGCTTGACACTGGAAGGGATGTACAGCAGGAGCCTCCAGTTTTGGCTGTACACATGGGTATGTCAAATCCTGATAGTTCCAGATTTCTCTTTGTAAGCACTTTGCATTAGTAATGTCAATTACATTGTGCTTAATTGCCAGACATTTAAACTAAAGTTGAAACAAGTCAATTATATGTGTAAAAGTGCAATAATCATTATTTCATTTTAGTCATATGGGTTGGGTAACATACTTCTTAGCCTACTTAGAAAAGGTCTGATTTTATTATCATTCTGATGACAACTTATGTGTTTTTGTAGACTCAGACAGATACTGGTGATGAAGGCCCTTCAACTCCACCTGCACATCAGGGTATGTATGCATTTGCCTTCTTTAAAACTTTATCTGCTTTGACTTGGGATGGGGATGTTTCACTTTTGCTATCCTTGTATACAGTGGCTTATACTGTCATTCATGGCAAAACCCAATTTTTATCAATACAAGCTAAATATGAATAATTTGACATACAAATAAATTGATACAACTGTTAAAATCCCTGTATTGCTTCAGGTGTGTCAGGTCAGCCACTCTCAGATTCAAAAAATGATACTGACAATGAGAACCATCAAGCAGTGCCAGCAGGCCATGCAGTGTCACGTGGGGACAGTGATGTGGCAGCCCTTGTTGCCCCACCTGGACCTCATGGTATGGCTTAATATTTTATTTTTCATATAAAATATATTGTACTTAATTAATATAATGTACTTCATTAAATTCTTTCATCTGTATCCCAGTAAGTCACATCTGTGATTTACATGACACTTAATGCAAGATCTGATTCTCATGCTTTTGTCACTTTCAGATATTTCACAGTCAAGAGCAGTAGGTCCCACTCAACCTCGTTTAAAAATTTTGAGAAGGTCGTTCAATCCATTGTGGTATAACCTGCATTCATAGTAGATATGGGTAGTGGAGACAAATAGTAAATTAATGCTATTCAGACATGTGTGTGTGTGTGTGTGTGTGTGTGTGTGTGCGTGCGTGCTTGTACTTCATGCGACCCCTGCATAAGTCATTGTCCCACTTGGGCCACCTCAGTCAAAAAAGTCTGGACATGCCACTGCCCCATAGTACCACCTAGCGTCCAACCAGTGGTAATACCAGTGTTTGTTGGTTTCCCGTGGAGATTTTTTTTCTGCGACCAACCGACCAATCAAAACTTGGTCGACCAAGACTCTTCTCATCGACTAACATTTGGTCGAATATTAGGGGGCAGCCCTAATGTAAGATAATTCCAGCATTTACCAGTGCTAGTCAGTGATTGTATTGCTGTCCGAATACAAAATGTCTGTGTTTGTCTGCCACCATCTGCAAGAAAATTCCCGGCCAAATTACTTTTTGACAGAAACCAAGGTCGTGTGGTAATTTAATTTCCATCCGAATCCACATCTCTGAGTTTAAAAGCAGGAATGTCAATTGTCAAGATGTATGGTAATGTGCATGTGTAGAAATATTGGAAATTATTCACAATAATAAATACGTCCCTGCTCCACCACACCGAGTGGGAGCTCTTACATAGAAGAAAAACAGAAAAAGAGGTTGCGCTAACTTAACTTATCCCGAAATTTCCAAATTTTTTTTTTACTGTACGTAGTATATGTGCTGCTTTTCGCTCTCTCCCTACGCACTTGTGTGTGTTTTTGATTGCGTGCTAGAGAGAGAAAGAGAGAGAGAGAGCTTGCACACAACTGATGATGTGCTCTCATCTCAGCATGTGCACCGTGTGCACTCTACTTACACTTTAGCGTAATTCGAAATATATTTGCATAGCCTTTATTTGAAAATGTATTTTCACAAAATACACAGAATGCAGTTTGTGGACTGAGAAATGTTCCTTTTGCTGTCACCATATGGAACAAGCACAACTGAATTCATGTGATTCTCCACTAGTAGGCATGAACCCAACATGTTGACTAGAGGCAGAACTAACTGTTTAGTCAACTAAACTGTACACCCCCTTATACAATTACATGCGACTGACTACATAAAAAGCAAATTTCCAGGTTCATAGGATGACCGAACTCACTCTTCCACTGAGTTAATTGTCATCTGAAGGCATGCATTTTCTTTTACAGATGTCATCCTAAGAAACAATGACCTTGCGTGTAGGACTTTGTTTGCTTTTAGCACTAATACTGCCACATAATGATAATTTATGCAAATAGTCCAGTAAGATGGAAGCGCAACGAGGTGTTGAGGAAACGCTGGCTGTCGTGTGAATGTGGCTTTAGTTTGCTGTGTCTGGGTTTGTTTTGTAAAACAAAGCTCCATTTATACTGCAGTGCAGAACTGCAGGTGAATAATACAAACTACAGCTCTACTGCATTGATTTTAAATTGTACTACATTGAACTGCTTTTATTTCGCAATGTACTGCAATTATACCAGTGTGGAATGCAGATAACTTCACAGAACTGTAGTAGTACTACTCTTACCTGCAATTGTACTGCAGTGCACAATATCAGTACTGCAGTTAAAAGGCATTGTAAGTGCAGTACAGTTTGTCATTGTGCAGTACAGCATCATTGTACAACACAAAACTGCACCTTTTACTACACAGAGTGCAGTAATACTGCAATCAGACAGCAGTTCATTTTTGTAAGGGGAGGGGGTCAAAGTTGATAGGGCTTGTTGTCAGAGCACCAGTGACATGTGATCCGCGCATACATCAGTCCATGATGTAATGCTTACGGGGCCCCAGCTGTCATGCCTGAGGTGTGAGGTAGCCTCTAGTCGAGAGCTGAGAGCAACGCCAGCCAAGAGGCTCCAATCACTCAACACTCAAATGTGTGTATCAGTCTAAGTGTGTCTAAATCCCCCTGTCTGCGATTAAAACATCATTCAAACCACAGCATGAAAATAAGCTGGAGTTTGACATACATATGTTATAAATGGATCCCAACGGGGCCTCCCTCTTTCACACTCATGATATGTTGCGACCTAGAATCTCACTGCATGATTAAGCTACTAGATGTCTTATGTATACAAAGCCATGGGTGAAGTCATGATGAAGTCATGGAAAGAGAAGAGAAACACAACACTACAGCGCACACGTCTGCACAGACATTACATGCAACGCACATGCTGCTATTGTTTTATCACCATTAAGTGTCTTTCTCAAGGGTATAACAGTGATTCTAAGTTTATGAATCAACCCTTGCAGGGTTCAAACTTGCAACATTTTGGTTATGAATACTGGGCTACACCAACCCCTCAGTTAGCCAAATGTGTGGTGTTTATATGCATCACCATCACCGTGTGAAAACTCCTACGGTGTTCTCCTCTCTGAGGGTTGGGATATTAGGGATCTGATAGACACATATCATTTAAAAAAAATAAATATTTGTTGTAGCACGTATGACTGATTAGAGCACGTCAACAGGTGGGAGCAACAAAAGATGATGCAAATGTAATGATATTAAAAATCGAGCTGTACACAGCAGTAAGAACTTCTTCTTTCGGCTGCTCCCGTTAGGGGTTGCCACAGCGGACCATCCATGATCCGCATATTTGACTTGGCACAGGATTTATGCCGGATGCCCTTCCTGATGCAACCCCCAGTGGCTGGGGGATTCTAACTCACACATACGGGGCAATTTAGAGTCTCCAATTCACTTAACCTGCATGTTTTTACTTTTTTGGAAACCGGAGCACCTGGAGGAAACCCGGAGGAAACCCACACACAGCAGTAAGAACAAATATATTTATTTTGTTGCAGAATGGCATGTATTTACCTGGGTTTTTTTTAATTTTTTTTATACAAAATAGTAGAAGTAGATGAAGTAGCAGAATGTTTGGTCTATATTGCAGCTTATTCTGGCTAAGAACTGCACAATTAGAAAGGAAAAGCAGTCTGACTGACCTGTATAGCTTGAAAAAAATATATAAAAATATGTATTCATTTATTTATAAATTTAAATAATTATATGACTATAATTATAAATAAAAATATAATAGAATTATATTATATTATAAAAATATTATTTATTTATTTTATTTAAATATAATAATCTAAATAAGAGTTTGGTAGTCTCTGTAAATGATTGCACAGAAACACAAGGAAAAATGGTGGAAATTGTATACAGTACAGTGCAGAAAATTAGTGAAGACTTTTTCACAGACATAACTAAGAAAACATTTGCTCGTGGATATCTAGTCTACTATTATTAGACCTTTTAAAAAGTTACAAACAACATAATTAAAAACAAAACATAAAAACTAATTGATTAAGTGTAAAAGCATCAAAATGTGGCTCAAATGAAACTTTTTAAGATTTGATGATACTAACCTGGCAAAAAAGAGTGATATACAACTATAAAAAGCCCAAGAGCAAAGTTGTGTCACAAGTTGTGTGAAGACAGCCAATCAGATAAGCGCTTACTATAACAAAAAATTTTTGTTTTCCACTTTAGTGCACAATATGCATCAGACGTTTTTTTTTTTAATCTTCTTTATTTCGCATTCAACTTTGTGAACAGTGGTCTCTAAGTGCAAAACGTAGTTGAACTGAAGGATTAAAAATCTATGTACACATATTGGACTTTTTTTCCTGTTAAGTTCTGATGGCCATTTTAGATGAACACGGTTTTAGATGAACTGATGTTGGCAGTATTCCCGTGACTCAAGGTTTTTATCAATATGTCCAAACCCCTTAAACACAAGCTGATATATCAGGTGGTAAAAACTGCATTGTTCAGCTCTTAGATCAAGCCTTATTAGTGTTAAAAACACTATGAACCAGATCTCAGTAAAGTCTCAAGGCTTCCAAGTGGACTCAGGAACAGGATGCCGTCACTCAGTACTGGGATGAAGCCCAGCGCACAGGTCAGAGGTCAAGTTAATTAATCAAGGTCTGCCATGTTTCAGCTATGTTACTGACAGCTGAAGGAGAACTCAGTTTAAACTGGTTTTAATGCTCTTTGGAGACCAATTACACCAGATTTAAGTTTTCAGATGTTTTGTAAGAATGCATTTATAGCCAAAAGCTTAGAACAATCTGGTATGATTCACACAATTGGATGATTACATTTGTGGTATTAAGCAAACAATTTGTACTTCTGTCACTGCGACTTGCGAAAAAAGACAAGGCGTCCAAAGCAAATTATTGACCAACTGCGGCATTCCTTTCTTTTCCTAAATCAGTTGAAACATCCTGCTTTACACTAATGTAGTAACTCTTAGAAGTTCATGTTACAAAAATAATTGTAATGGAATGCAGTGCCTCTTGCAATTTAAGGGGCCAGCTATGAGATATATAGCTATCATTTTTATGTGACAGAGTTTTCCTTTAAACTAGTATGAGCACTTATGACCTTTGAGTATGGGTGAACTCATATATAACTGTTATATGCAGTATATATTTTGCATTGATGTTTCAAGCATCACAAAGAGAGGTAATTGAAAAACTGGGGTTAATCTATAAATACGGAAATACGAAGGTCTCTGTTTTCCACCCTTCCCCCTTCAAAGACAGAGAAAGAAAGCAATCTAGACCCCCCTGGAGAACCATGATGTCATTGAGCCACATGTAAACCAGGATAGAAGTCTCCAGAGAGGGTTACACAACTGGGAGTATGTGCCTCTTGAGGGTGGGAAGGAAAGGGGGAGATGAAGAGAAACAGAGAGATAAACGAGAGGGAGCACTAATGCTACCAATAAGACAGTTAAATTATGACAAAGCAAACATTCTTCACATAGGGGCCTCAGGCTCCGCTGGAAATCCAAATTTAGTCGAGAATGGAATGTAAGGATCTCCGGCCTCCATCAGGAAATAAGTACTGGGTTGCGTCATTCGTTTGTGTGTGTATGTCCTGTCCGTGTTCTGCAAACTTTTCCTGGAATTCTCGACATTCTTAAAAGAGTCAACAACTCTTGCAACAAAAGATTGGAACTAAAACCTAAGACTTTAAGGTGATGTTCTTTATGAAGTTTACAAGTTTTCCTCTGATTAGCATTACAAAACCTTTGATTCTAAAAAGGCCCCTGATGAAAAATCCAGCTAAAACCACCTTAAGCTTGTTTTAAATGGTTTCTAGCTGGTCCAAGCTGGTCTAGATGTTTAATCTCACTATCAGTCGGCAGACCTGGTAGACCATCTTGCTCAAGCTGGTTAGAGCTGGTAAACCACCATTGGCAAGCAACAAATTTACCTGAGACTAAAAACCTGTTCCAAAAACCAGCCTGACCTCCTTAAGTTTGTTTGACCTCATTCTTCCAGCAGTGATGCTATAACAACTTATTATTACTTTTTAAAAAGTTCATTTTAAAGTTGTTCCGATTGAGAGTGCTGTTGGACAGTAGGCACATTTTATTTCCTTGACATCCAATGATTGTACTTACTGTATTAGTGTAAAAATGTCTCCAAGAAGACAAAAACTGCAATCTGGGTGCATTTCCCAAATGCAATGTTAGCCAGTTATGGTCGCAAGTTCCATTGTTAACCACATAATTCAACAATTTGGCGTTTCCTGAAACCATAGTTCCAACGAATATTCGCAAACAGCATCAAAAAGTTGAGTGGCTGGAACTACAGCTCTCCATGTGAACGTGAATACAGCCTTTCTTACCCCTTTTAAGGGATTAAAGGCTGTTAAGAGAAATCGATTTTACATGATTTCTGTCAGAGAATACAGCTTATTTGTCCATGTTAACACATAAGTGAAGTTACTATATGTTTTTAAAGATGTGTGTATGTGCTCAAGTTCGTTGGGGAAACCCCAAAACCTGATGTAAAGGGAAAACCCACTATTTCAGCACAATGCTTCTGTCGCATTACACAGTGCACGCAGCTTTCGTGTCTTCAGCAGCTTTCGAGCATTATTCGATGCATGTGCAACATAGTTACTACGGTTTCAGGAAACAGTCATGACTAGCTAGTTAATTTCACCAACAATGCATTGTACTATGATGGTTGATTTTCATTGTTGTACGGGAAACACACTCTGGCCCATTAAATATTTTATAGCAGAACATAGCTAAAAATTGTTATAGGCACTCCAGAAATGTATATCCACTAAATAATCTAGAAATGTCTAGACTGATCACACTGTGAATTCAGCGACAGTAGGTAAGAAAGTTATTGAGCTGAAATTGTTCTGTGTTTACTGAGATTCGAACTTCTGCCCCCTGTGGTCGATTCTGTAAGTGTTGTCGAACGTATGAGGACGTTTGATTTTTTTCAGGTGAAATGTCCACAGAATGGCACCAAAAGTGGATATTTTTAATTGTAAATCATGTAATAGAGTCAACAGAAATGTATATTTTATTAAACAATCGCGTTCGCCATTGTTTATGTGAACGCGATTACTTCCTGGTTCTCAAATCCGATGTCTCTGAGGCTGCTCATGCAACGCGCTACCAGTAGTGAACTTGTCAGTTGTTCAGCATAATGGGGTCGATTTCAGTGTACATGAACATTACAAGCAACAAGCAACGTGTCGATTTCCCGTGTGATCAGGTTTAAATTTCCATAAAATATACATGATTTCTTTTTTTTTCTTTTTTTTTTCAATTTGGAATGTCCAATTCCCAATGTGCTCTAAGTCCTCGTGGTGGCGTAGTGACTCACCTCAATCTGGGTGGCGGAGGATGAATCTTGCCTCCGTGTCTAAAACCGTCAATCCACACATCTTATCATGTGGCTTGTTGAGTGCGTAACAGTGGAGACATAGCGCGTGTGGAGGCTTCATGCTATTCTCCGTGGCATCCACGCACAACTCACCATGCGAGAGCGAACCACATTATAGCGACCATGAGGAGGTTACCCCATGTGACTCTACCCTCCCTAGCAACTGGGCAAATTTGGTTGCTTGGGAGACCTGGCTGGAGTCACTCAGCACACCCCAGATTCGAACTCGCGACTCCAGGGGTGGCAGTCAGTGTTTTAACTCGCTGAGCTACCCAGGCCCCCGCATGTACATAATTTTTAAGATTTTGTAATTTTCCATGACTTTACAAGGTCTTATATTTCTGGGTTTTCCATGACCATCGAGAACCCTAAAGAAGGAAGCTTAGACATAGACATTCAATTTGGAGAAGGTAAAAGAGAAGCATCTGAAACTGCAATAAAAATCAGTATGAATCAAGCTAGTTGTGTAAGCTGGACAGCAAAAGATGGAATAACAGAGATCTGTAGGGAGAGTGGGGGAAGAAATTAACAAAAGAAGAGCATGGAGAAGATGAGAAAGAAAGAGGAAATGTGGAAGGTAGGTCAATACAAGAAAAGAGGGTGGGGGCACAAGAGGAAAAACGGAGGGTGGAAAAAAAGGGAGACAGTAGCAGAGAAGAGAAGAGAGAAGTGCAGTAGTTCATGTCATGCTGAAAGTATTTGGCTCTGGTCGCCCTGCTGACATTTCTTAATTTCTTCAGTTTCTTTCTCAGAATTGACATAACACATATAATTTGAGGTCTATGAGAACACAGAGAAACTATAAGCCAAGTTTACAGTGGGCCATATGTAGGACAAATGCTACTCATTTTTGTGTACCACAAAGTGGTGTATGTGTATGTCGAGGGTACAGGGTGGAGACTGAAAGGTCATCTTTTCGACCTTTGTGAATCTGAGTGTGTGTGTGCGTGTTGAAGTAGGTGACTGGCGCCAGATGTGATGACCACAGGAGTCTGAACTAAAAATAAAGCCATGCTCTAATCAGAAAGACATACAGCGACTAAAAGAGATGTGTGTGTGTTTGTTGAAATTAAGAGAGTGCCATAAGCATCCCTTGAGAGCTTACCTCATCCTAATGGCAACAGTGGCTCTTTTTCAATAAAAACATTGATCCCCGTGCTGCCCTGGGATGATAATGGACATCTGACCCGCCTCACGATACAGTTGGATACAGTTGGTATTGGAATGCCCACCAGCAACCAACAGTGCTGATTAACCTCCAACAGTTAAATCGTTGTCAGTGTGAACATATCTTGAGCCTTAATG
Organism: Myxocyprinus asiaticus; assembly: GCF_019703515.2. Taxonomy (NCBI): domain Eukaryota; kingdom Metazoa; phylum Chordata; class Actinopteri; order Cypriniformes; family Catostomidae; genus Myxocyprinus; species Myxocyprinus asiaticus. The sequence goes on from NC_059391.1 coordinate 8,028,040, forward strand.
CTCAAATGGTAAATTTAGGTTGGAATCCAGCAATTAGCCTACGTAAAATACTTTTCCCCCTCTCTCAACATTAATTTTCAGTCTTTTATGGCTAAAACAAAAAATTTTGTAACACTTTGAAAGGCTGGAATCCTTTGGTCATCTTAGAATGGTGAAGGCAAGTAGTGTTAAAGTGAAGCAAATATAATAGGAAACATTTCTGTCAGAGAGGTCTGTCAGACATTTTTCTTTGCTGATTTAAATCATGAATGCCCTCCTGTCCTTTACCTCAACTGGGCGTAGAAACGGTGGTAAAATTGGATCTTTGGCTGACCGTGGCAAGTCTGGAGTCTGAAAGGGAACGTAATGTTGAGGGCAGCCATACAGTGAAAGGATATATTCATATTGTTTTAGAGTGAATGCGTCACCACCTGTTCATTACCTCATTTTGGCTAACACACACAAACACTTCAACAAGAAACGCCCAGTTGCATAATAGGAGCCAGGGAGCGAGACAAAGCTGAATTCAGCTCCCAAAGCAGCTAAATACAAAGAGGGAAGGAACAGCAGCACTCTCTCGCTCCCTGCCAAACTAAAACTTCCATATTCTTATCGAGAATAATTTGCTACTTTCTCTCGAATTCCTTCCTCTTTTGTTGGCAAAGGGGAGGAAAATCAGATCATACTTTTCAAGTGTATTGTGACCACATTTTGCAGTAGACACTTTAAGGACATCTGGAAACAGTAGCCACATGGGTTTGAAAACGATTTGCATATGTGTTGATGTGATGTGTGGTAGTAAGGAGAGTGAGGTAGGTGCTAGAGATTTTTACAACCGATACCAATCACACTCTGTGTGTGATCTTTTTGGTAATGCTGTTGTTGGGTACAGTACTTGACAGATAAATGGTGTCATATATCATTAGGCCGATTAAGTAGAAAAGTGTGAGTATCGGTAAAAAATATTGGTTGACCGGTATGGGTTTTCAATATTTTCAATGACAGATGCCGATATCGATATCTAGAGAGCAGGATGGTTGATGGCTGATATAATATAATCCTGGTCAAAAATTAACAGCCATTGGAAATGAATGTGTTAGACTACAAAATACAGAAATATGATGATTTCTAGAGCATCCCAATCCTTTAGATAAGCACAGACTTGGATGTGTGTTTGCACACACAAAGTCTCGGACATGTGTACACACACAAACACACACACACACACACTATGTGTGTTGAGCGCCCTTTTGTGCATCATCTTTCCATGTACACTCTTTGAGGAATATTTCAAGATCTACTTATCATATTATTTTGTGTTTGGGCTCGTTTGAATCGGGATAGTGTGCTGTAAGTTACAATATGTCATGGTCTATGTTATATGTATGTTTCAGGAAGCAATAAGGAAAAATGTTACAAAAACCACTCCTGTTTATTATATTTATCACCATGAGTGGTGGTGGCGTAGTGGGCTAAAGCACATAACTGGTTGCTGATTCAATCCCCACAGCCACCACCATTGTGTCCTTGAGCAAGGCACTTAACTCCAGGTTGCTCCGGGGTTATTGTCCCTGTAATAAGTACACTGTAAGTCGCTTTGGATAAAAGCATCTGCCAAATGCATAAATGTAAATGTAAATGTATTTATGTGTGTCAGTGGGAATTTCATACACTAATACTCACTGCAGTTGAGTATGAGTGAAACAATATTTGTTAGCAAATTAAAAAGCATTATTTAAGAATTGGTAGGATCAATTATAAGCATTGTAAAGTCCAGATCCTAAGCTTTAAAATGACATCTATTTTGTTCAGATCAAGAAAGTGGTTATTAATTTATTATGTAATTATTATTATTATTATTATTATTTATTTATTTATTTATTTTCCACAGGGAGTGCCCCCCACTGGCCCGGTATAAGCTCAGTTCAATTAATCCTTCTATCAATAAAAATATATATATTTTTTTAAATATGTAAAAAAAAGAAAAGGAGTACATAATTACTAAAAAAAGAAGTTGATAAAAAGATCTGATGCAATATCTTGTGATAATATATGCAATATGAGAGATTTACAAACGTAATCCTGGTGGGAACACAAAATATGTTAGCACAAAATGAGCACAACACACGGGTTAAATGTATTCTAAAAAAATATTATTTTAGAAATATATGTATAACCCAAGTAATATGCTTAAAAGTAATTAATTTAATTGAAAGTCAGTAACTGTATTGAATATGAATTTAAAATGTAATGCATTACACTACTTTTTACTTCATATTACACCCAACACTGTTGACCAATGCTGATAATCGCAAAGAGGCCAATTATTAGCTGATTAATTGTTCTGTCACATATTATGGTTTATTAATAAAAAATAATGAAAAATATTGATCAAACTGATTATTGGTCTCTAGTGTATTAACACACATGCACATATAGGTGACCCCGTAGACTTCATGTCCTACCATGCAATGAAAAACAAAGGCAGATGGCAACAGTTGAACAGAGTTTAAGAACAGTGAATGCACATCTGTAGAACTCACAAACTAATACACACACTGTTCACTCTTCAGAACATCCTTGAAGAGTAAGGTGTGAAATCTTCAGGCTGTGATTTCTGTGAGTGAGTATATTTGTGTATGTGTGTGCGTGCAATTCCAAAGACAACGACATCATGTGCGAGATGCCTGTGGAGCAGGATGGAAGATCAAATTCAACAACAGCAGAACAACATTTCAGTCCAAGATCCTGTAATCACAAGACATGAACAGGAAACAGCATGCCAGCTCAACAGGCAACAAGGACAAACTTGACGACATTTAACAGGGAAGATATCAGGACCTACACTAGGGGTGCCCAACCTTGCTCCCTACAAGTTCAGTACAAACCCTGCTCAAACATACTGTACTAGGCAGTCATTTTCAAGTGACCCCGTTCACACCGCGAATGACATTGTCACTTGGCGTCATTAGTCTCTGTATTATGAAGTCGCTAGCGGGCGGTTCCTACTGCTGTCACATTAATGTTATTGGTGGACTGCACATATGGCCATAGTTGCTTTTGAAATGCTGATTACAGAATATACTGTTGCCATTAAAAATAAGATATCACTATGATTTGACAAGGAATCAGTTCAAAATGAACATTCTACGGGGAGAGTGTTTTATATAACCTGCAGCAGTGCTCAATTCATCATATCATGAACAAGACGAACAATCTATTAAAATATTAACCAAATTCACTTAGAATGGCGCCAGTTTCTGACACTGTTTTCCACGCAGCATTGTTTTATTATATCCATGCATGTAGTTACAGAAAAATTATATAGAGCAGTGACATCCCTCACAACGTATAACTTTTCTCTGTTTTTGCCTGCACTCAACGCAAGTATCTCACAGCAGACGGACGACGTGAGCTCCGCTGTCTTCTCTCCCATTGGTAGTCAATCCTGAGTGTCGCTCATCATTTGCATAAAGTTAAACTTTTCTCAACTTTGTAACATCGCTCGACACAGCCAACGGTTACTGTCGCCTGTGTCGCCGGAAGTCGCTGTGCTCTCATTGAAAATGAATGAGATTGTGCCACTTTGTCACTCTGTGTCGCTCACTTGCGGTGTGAACAGGGTTTAAGAGACTAGAGTAGTACTTTTCTCATCCATTTTTTCCATAGGAATTTCATAAAATCCTTCATAAAAGAGTTCTAAACCTTGAACCAAACCAACCAACCCTTCAAAACATTACAAACTTTAATTTTAAGCAAAAAGTATTTGAAAATCCGACTGAAAGACAAAGGTACAACACTGTGTACCTAACATCTTTAATAAGGAAATGAACTACAATCCCACGAAGCACTGTGAAGGACGTAATTGACTCAAAAACGATGGAAAAATATAAAACTATACTTTTTTTTTGTTTTTGTTTTTTTGCAAAATATTCAGATATACAGTATGTACTAACATAAGTAGTTTAGAGTGTAGGGGTAGTGAGTCATGGGAATGGGCAGTCGCTGCAGAGCTGTTTTGGCGCACCTTGTTGGCTGCAATTCTCTGACTGGTGGATTACTTCCCTTCAGAATCATGGCTTGTGTAGTTCTTCACCAGAAATTCACCATTTAAACACATTTTGTTTTTTTAAATCAAGTTGAAATTACGCGGGCTGATGGCTTCAACAGAAGCATATATCATTGATTAACAACTTTGGAGCGCACAGTAGGTCTTTAAGTAAAGGTTTATAAATTATTGTTAAAAAATGTCTTCCCCAATGGAGAAAATGAAAGGAATTTTTACTCACGGAAAATAACCATGCGCTCTATAACCAGTAGACCTACCAGCCAAAATTCCACAATAGTTGCTATAACTGTTTTGAGATAGAGAACAGCCAGAAAAAAAGGCTCTAACTTTTTATGTCACACCCTGAAATTTTGCAAAATTCTCTTACAATACTGTATCTAACGCTTTAACCAAGACATGAAGTGGTTAAAATGGAAATATTGTGACATAATCCTGCTAAAACCATTTAAAAAAGATTTCAACACAACAAACTTTCATGCCATCAACGTTTTATCATCTCCTCTAAAGCGGTCCTTAAATTCTGACATCAAAGGAAGCCAAGAGCCATTTGTCATCCATATTGTCTTAATATGGTCTTAATATAGTCATGATGTCTTCTTCCCTGGCCTCATTTAGTCATAGAACTATTTTCACAGTCTGATGATGATAATACGGGCATCAATCCCAAAGAATAGTTCATATTTTATGCACCTAGAAACAGCTAGTCCCTGGAATATTTGCAGGGGTTAAAAAAAAAAGTATTTAAAGTGACTGAAATGTCCATAGCTAGAAACCTTTTTTCATAAACTGACCTCTTATGTTACTTCTAGATGTGATAGGACTTATGATTCCCATCTAGTATATGATAAAACAGGTGAAAAATCCCATAGTGTTTTCATTTGAAAATGTAAAAATCTAGTATTAATATACTGTATTGTATTAGGCAAGCAGGGCGCCAAAAAAACACTTAAACCGTAAAGTACTGTCTCAGCCGTTTTAACTTCTTATTTAATGTGTGACACATTTCTAATTTAAGGTTGTAGAAGCTTACCAAACAACACTGTAAGTGACTCAACGGGGGTCTTAATCTTTAAAGTGAGAGACACTTCACCGTGAAAAGCCACATAATCAAAGATTTGCAAAAGCGGTGAAAGTTCTCCAAATCCTAACTGAAAAAGATTGGAGCTTATTTTCAGTGGTGACATATTTGGATCAAGCAGCTTAGTAAGAAGCGAGGGGGAAAAAAATTGTAAGCTTCACACAGAAAATTGCCTACTGTGAGGGTTCAACAGAATCATCACTTTGAGTGATGAAACTCTGCTGTGACGGTTGCTATTGAACGAAAAGTAATAATTAAACAAGGAAGAGGGAATTCATTAAGACTGAACTGTGCCCACGGATAGCGTCGCTTATTTGCTCTGGTGTTTTCAGTATTTAGTTATTTTCACATCAAATTCAGTAAAGAAATCAAGCGCTCAAAAACTCTGAATGCATTTTTGGAGTTGCACCAGAGAAGGTGTCCTTGTCTAATGCACAATCAGATTCTTTAGCATTTCCGTCTCTCCTGGCCCGCCTTTTAATTTTACTTAAATGGAAAGATAAGACCCCACCGTCATATAACTGGTGGCTGAAAGATGTCACGGCATACCTTAAGCTAGTGGAGCTGAGGTACCACAGACAAGACTCAACCAAGAAATACTATAAAGCGTGGCGGCCCTTCCTTGATTACTTTAATAGTCTTCCCGCAGCCAGTATAGCTGAATAAAGCCCTGGAATGTTAACATCTGTACTGACCATCTGTTTTCTTTTGAAAAATTAAATAAAAACAGTTTAAATACAAACTATGAACACAGGAAAAAAGTATCGAACCCAATACGCATTTTGCAATTTTATTAAGATGCAGTAATAGGCTACCACGATATGGCTCACCCTACTGCGACTGTACAGCATCACTCCACCACTGTGATCCAGGCACCTGTATCGACTCTTTAAAATGGTGAAAGTTTGCATCTCTCGATATATGCTTGGTTATAATGCTCTTCTTCATCATTTGATTGAATTATTGCTGCTGTAATTGTATGAAAATGTACACAAAACAGCTCATTTCAACCTAATTACCGCTTGGTTTCAGTAGGCGGTAACAGTGACACTTTAATATAGCCAGGCAAATAGAACTCAAATTTACAAACAAGGTTCATTCTCTAATAAGCCTCATTTAAACAGAAAGGAGGCGTGTTTGCGCTGAATATAATGACAATGACTCAATTTAAATATGCCTGCAGTAGCTTTAAACTAGTGCAGATAGCGCCTTATCAAGTTTTTAGGGGGCTGATTAGCGAATAAGATCCAGGTTTTTGCGCTGAAATGCCACATGCGAACATGTTTGGTGAATTCGTCCCAGAGTGTGCTAATAATATGAAGAAAAAAAATGCTGAGTGACTACCTTCAGGACATAAAGACTTTACACAGTAGTTTTCCACAGTAGTTTTCCACAGTAGTTGTCTATATGCTTAGGAAAGAACTTGCCTTGGGCAACTAGCAGTTCCTTTGCGCATTATGACATAATTTGAGTGACAGCAGGAGATTCTTGTCCGACCAGTGCATAGCAACTGCGGAAACGTTCGGTAATGACATAACAAAAATGTCTGGCAGTAAACAACATAACTCATCAAGTTTCATTTCCAAAGGAAAGAAATGACCCAGACAGGACAACGCAGATGGGAAAATTAAACAAAGAGAGAGAGAGTGTGCAAAAAAGTGTGTGAGAGAATGTTGCCATACACTACAGCGAGAGTGTGTTTGAGAATTGGTGATGTAAGAATCGCCATCTGCTGGTACTAACAAGAACTGACACAATCCAACCTTTCTCCAGTAAATCAGACCCAAACCTCTTCTGAATCACAGACAAATGATTCGTTTTAGGGCTCATAACTAAAGAGAAAATACCGATGCTCCATACCTGTGAGCAGAGATACTCTGTGAAAGGTGCCGTCCAGCTTGCTCAGGAGAATGTGGACGAAGTTGTCTTTGGAGAGCTGACCAGCATCCTTTGTACTGTGGTCATACACCACCACCTCTTGTCTCCGGCCCAGGTCAACCTAGAGTGCACAAATACACACAAGAACATATCAGTATGATGCCACAATACATATATATTTATAATTTTTTTGGGCGATCTAGTGATGTTAAGTGGTTCTGCAAATAGTCACAAATGTATCTCAAATGCAGTTTTTAATGTGCATCATTAGCTCTTTAACAATGTCATCTTTTATAGTCAGAAATAAATGAGCAAAGGTGTGATTCTAAATACTCTGTGTTTTCCTATACTGTATTTCTCCTCCAAATGCAAGGCTTTAGCACATAAACCTCGCTGTCAGATGTGTGTATGAGAGTGTGTAATAACTGAATCTGAAGGCATTCACTTGTGTGATGCGCTCGTGTTATGTGAGTGGGCATTTGTGATGCAGCGGGAACGTGAAGCTGTGTGTGGCTGCACGCGAGCCCGGCTGCCTCAATGTTGTCAGGCAGTTTTTAATCACATGACCATCAGCCAGAGCTGCTGCAGAATGACTCACTACAATACTGGAGCACTACTGGAGCAAACGGAGACAGAGAAGGGGAAGGGAGGAGAAACCAGGCCAGTGACAGAGAGGAAGATGAGCAAAGATGGAGAGGCTAAAAAAGAAGGGATGAGAAAAGAGGAAAGTCATGTAGAAAACAAAAAAGTGGACAATATGGGAGAGAAATAGAAATGCATGGGTGAATAGCAAAAGACGCTCTGGTTGTATTGCGATATACATTAACAGGTCGAAAAATAGAAGACGTTTTATGCCTTATATACCTTCCAAGTCACTGCTAACCCTTACGGCCATACCGAAAATGCAGCCACTATTAAATAGGGCACAATCTCGATTCAGTGTTGCATTCCATGAATAGAGCATGTGATTTAAAGGGAAAGTTCACCCAAAAATAAACGTTCTGTCATCATTTACTCCATCATGTCGCAATTCTATATGACTTTCTTTCTTCCATGGAACACAAAAGATGTTAGGCAGAATGACAAACTTAGTCACCATTCACTTTGTATGTAAAAAGATACAATGAAAGTGAATGGTGACCGAGACTAACATTCTGCCTAAGGCTACGTCCACAGTAATCTGTTTAAGTTTGAGAACTCTGTTATCAGTTTCCTTACATCATCGTATGCAGTTATGGAGAGATGTCACTCTTTTCGGTGGAAGAAAACACTGTTCCAGTGTGGATGAAAGTCATAAATGTAGAAAAATCTAAGCATTTTCAAATGAAAACGGAATAATGTAGACATGGCCTAACATCTTTTGTGTTCTGTGGAAGCTCCCCCTTGTGTCAGTTCCAAAATCTGCTGTGAGTCTTTTCAGTTGATATAACAATCAGTCAGCATTATACTGAATACCAGATATTGGCGTTAGCCAATGAAAAACCCATATTTGTCTATATAATTTAATTTAAATCAGTGCATTTAAACAGAAGACAAAATTTCTATAAATCTGTCCTTTATTCTAAAATGCATTCACAGAATTCTCTAAGTTTACCACTAGGGATGTTAATGATTAATCGATAATTGATTAATTGTCATTAATAATTTGATCGATTAAACTTATCGATCGTTGGTTAATTAATTTCAGAACAAATTCGTTCCGTAATCTTGCCATCAGACATTCATATGGCTATCTATACAGTCATCCACCACTAGAGGTTACTTGCGCGCTGCATGTCAAGGCTTGTCCGCATCACAGAAGAAGAATCACACAGAGGCATAGATGAAGACGAAGCAGGCTCAAAGCAATCAGTGTTGGACGTTTCTCTATAAATGAACATTGTTTTCTGCATACACCATGATAGTGTGTTAAAGTACAACATGAGCACAAAGCCACATTCACCTGACTCATCATCACCAGAGAAGCAGTTTGTTATGTGTTAGCAATATGTGTTATGATTTGATTTAATTTCAAATAAAGAAATAAGTCCAAAGGTCAGAAATATCCCACGATCCACAATGCGAAGATTTAATATGCAAGTTATTATTAACAGTAATTCATTAACAGTAATTAAACAATTCACAAATTTGTACTAAACATTGCCTAAATGTATTAAAATACACTGAACTAAAATGTCAATACTTGCATTCCTTAAGTTTATTAATTTAAATGATATTTTAAACAGTAGGCTACATGCACATATTATCTGGAGTCCATCATGAGTGTTTTGCGGAATTAATGTTAACAATTTATCGATTAATTGATCGTTCATTTCCATGACAATCCATTATGAAAAGATGATATCACCTGCCGAAGGTCGAACTTGGAAGATTACCACGTATTCCCTGTCTGCCTCAAAATCTTGACTGACTCTGAACGTTAAATAATTGCACCTTAGTCCTGGCTAAGTTTAAAAGGTCTAAAAGACCCATTCACACTTATCTCGCTTCATTTACCTGAGCGATTATGCAAGTGCGGCTTAGCTATTAGATAAGGTATTAAACCAAGGATACTGATTGACAGGGGATAGTGAGAAACTAGGCTTAAGCCTCCCTCCTCATCTTCCCGCCCATCTCCTACATGCCCCTCCCCTTCTGAATAAGGTGTTCCACTGTAATTGGATGAAAGCTAAATCCAGAAGGTGACATCATCACCTAGGGATTATGGTCTCTCAGAAGTCTGGCATCCTGCAAAGGTCTGTTGAAGCCTGGGTCACCTACAGGGCAAGCACACATGCTGTCACATTTACACCTATGACTTCATTCCACCATGGGTTAATGATGTCAACCTCTGTTTTTGACTGGTACAGTCAGTCCTGCTGGTCAACTCCAACATTTTTGGCATATTACTGGGAGCAGAATGACATTATTGCAGAATACATTTCATTTTGTCACCCCCAAAACCTCAACCAACTTGGTCTAGGCTATGTTCAAAATGGAATTCAGCTTACTGCGGAGTTTACACTGAATACTACAAACTATTTTTTACAAACAGTATGTGACACAGTGCGCATTATGCAGCAATAAACATTTCAAACAGAAGTATGCTACATTGTTGTCACACAGCTTACGTCAGCCAGTCGTGTTTGTATGCCTTGCAAACCTAAACATTTGAATAAACTGAATATTGCTGTTGTAAATTGTGCTGATATTTTTAGGTAAAGTTAAGTTTTCTTAAAAAATTAAAGTTATCCTGGTGTCTGACATAGATGAGATTTATCAAAATTTTGAGAGAAACTTGTGACAGTCTTGGAAGAATCAGTTAGAATGAGTTAAAAATTAATTTGTCAAACCATACATCATCGTTTTTCAGCAAAATTCTGTTTATGAACAACTGTTACAACTGTCATATGATTACATTTATGCATTCTACAGACAAACATTTGCATTAAAGTTTAATGATTAATTACAGATTAAGCTCTATCGACAGCATTTGTGGCATAATATTGATTACCACACAAAAAAAATTTGACTCGTCCCTCCTTTTCTTTGAAAAAAAAAAAAAAGTAACACAAATCTGGGTTACAGTGAGGCACTTACAATGGAAGTGAATGGGGGCCAATTTTTGAATGTTATAATACTCACGGTTTCAAAAGTATAGCCACAAGACATAAACAATATGCGTATAAACATGATTTTAGTGTAATAAAATAACTTACTAACCTTTTCTGTGTAAATTTATAGCCAATTTCACAACTTCGTTTCCAAGACGATTAACAAACAAACCCCAAAACCATAAAATGACTATAAAAATGACAATTTAAACAACTTTACAGCTCAAATAATACATTAGTTTTAACAGAATTAATGTAGTGCTTTTATAAAATTATAAACTTCACATTTCTGTTTCTAAACCCTCCAGAAATTGACCCCATTCTCTTCCATTTTAAGTGCTTCACTGTAACCTCCGTTTTTGCTTCTTTTAAAGAAAAGGAGGGGCGAGTCGAAATTAATTTTGTGGTAATCAACATTATGCCACAAATGCTGTCAATTGAGCTTAACTTGAATTGAACCCGGAATATTCCTTTAAAAATTTTACGAATCTTATAAATTGAACTCTGAAATTTGTTAAAATTGTCATTATAATTTATTTGGCTGTGTCATTTTCTAGAACAATTCATGAAAATTATCTTTTGGTGGAAACAAATTCTTATTAGAGAAATATAATCCTTTTTATTATGATTTATTTCTATGTTTCGGCAGTGACAAATTTTGAGAGAGGAAAAACATTACAAGAAAATATAATGTGAAAACTGACTGTTCTTTTTACTAGACATGTGTACTTAAGTTGTGGTACAATATAGACAAAGTTTTGGGAAAAGAACTATGTCTTTAAAATGTTTCCAATTCACTAGAAATGTCCATACATACAGATGATTACACTTAATCTAATTCATTGTTTTAAAACATGCAACTAAAATGTAGAGCGAGTAGAAATCTGACCAGATGAGCAGAAAAAAATCCTTATTGTTGAGTCATTATGTGCATGTTTAATTCAGTGAGTGCCACCCAGTTACCTAGAAATACAACTTTTGTTTGTTTCACATTTTTATCCAATTTTATGTAGAAACTCCTGTCAGACTGATAAAAAAAAAAAAAAGTAGTCAATAAAAATGTTATTTTTTAAAATTGCTGTAAATGAAAGGTCAAGCATCATCATTGCATTTTGGGATACAATATCCTTCACAGTGTGCTCTGTTGTGTACTGCATATTTTGGCACAGTATACATAAAGCATACTGAAGAAATAGTAAGAATAGTATGGTAGTATGCTATTTCGAACATAGCCAGAGTCACCCAGAGAAGTGCTATCGGGTTGTAATTAGGTGCCCACTTATTACTAAACCAAGCCGTACAGAGGTTCAGTAATAGCTAGGTTTCACCCAGAAAGACAAACGTGTTAAAGACCTACATTTTCTAAGAGCCACATGATGATCTCAAGGTCAGTGCAGAGATCTGTAATATATTTAGATTGTTTGCATGCTGTGGCATCAGCAGGATTTTAAAAAAAATGACATGTTCAATTTCTATACATATCACCATTTGGTGTCAAATACATCTTTGTGAAGAACATTTGACCAGTGCCATTCAGTTCTCACTCAGCACATTTATTACAATTTAACTTGTTGACAAGTACAGTATGTCCTCTGTCCCTTTGCACTATGGTCAGTGGACAGATCAGGACATAGTGAACAATGACGGAGCCATTCAAAACAAAATCAGTATAGGTAGCTACCTATGTTTGTGTGTGTGTGTGTGTGTGTGTTGATGTGATTTTATATGTATTTGATGTATACATTTTGCTGTTCCATATCCAGTCCAGTTATTCTACTTGTCTATTTTTATTTTTGTATACTAATAAAATGGCTTCCTTTTTTTGCATAGATGTTTCTTGGAACAATTTGTGAGTCTAGCAGTAAAAAGTTTATTTTCCATTAGTTGTCATTATTCATTATTACTATTGGTTATACTTTGGACGTTTCAGACCGGTAGCTCATTTGATTTTTTTTTTTTTTTTAAACAGTGGCTAAAATTGTTACATTGTTGCATTTTGTTCTTGGTTCTGTTTGCATTCACAAGGCAACATTTCAAAACTAACCAAGGCTGTGTTTCCCAAAAGCATCATAAGCCTGAGTAGATCGTAGAAACCACTGGCACCAATAGTCTCTACAATCAACTTAAGCTTGCGACAAAAAACTATGTCAATAAAAGATCGAGAAAAGATCTTACTAAAATTACCTCAGGAATTATAAAACAGCTCCTATATATAAAGTGCAATTATGTCTTATATAGTCGCCAAAATGCTATATCCATATTCTGATGATGAATTACAGTGATGAGCTGACCTTTAGATTTCTTCTCTGCAGATCCATCAGGTATGTTTATGGTTTTAATAGGGATATTGTTTGGTTTGCTGGTCCGTTGGTTCGGATTACATTCACACCACAAACGAACCGCTCCCGAGTCTGAGACCACCTCGTTCAAAGCAACCACCTAGAAACCACCCAGGAACACCTTATAAAAGGCTTAGGAATACTTGGCAACCATCCAGAATACACTAGCAACCTTCTCAATGATCCAAAAACTAATCAGAACCCTTAGCAACCTCACAGCAACACCCTGGAAACCATCATGAAGGTGACTTTTGGACGGGTAAGCACCACTCCCGTTTTCTTCAGAAAATGAAAAGATCTAGTTGTTGTTAAATATTTGAGCTGTAGTGCTATAAACAGTGACATTTTGAAAGGGCAATGTTCCTCAAAGTACAGGTTAGTACAAGACAAAGCTGTGTGGTCAGGTCCTGGAAAATTATCTTCCTTTCTTAGGCCATTGTTGAATCACTATGCCTTTCAGATCTGCCTATATGGCTGTCTTCGCTCTGGGCGACCACAGAGCCACCAGCTCAATGGAACATTCAGCAGCACAAAATACCATAAGCCAAGACTGTACCATTGCACTCTATCTACTGCACTTAACACTGACCCATTTACCACCCAGGCCAGGCAATTGGGTGCATATGTTGCCTTCTGCAGATGTAATACGAAATGGGCCGAACACTATGCCTTGGTGGACCTCTAGCATTATCTCAGTGTTGATGTGCGCTGCCTATCCATTAATGCTCTCTTTCACTTCCTTCCTTTATTCACACTCACAATGGACCACACTGGTGGCTTTTGGTTGCAGTACTGTCATCACTTTCAGCTCGCACATTGATGCCACAACTTCTGGCAGTGGCAGGTGTCCAAAGCCGGGGGGGGGGGGGGGGGGGGTGTTAGGGGGTGGGAGGTTTTTGTCTGGATCCTGTGCAAGTCATGTAGACGATTTGCACGTGCTCAGCTAGTGCTCTGCCAGTGGTCACACTAAAGATTATGATGTCATGCTTATCCAATAACAAAGAGTTTCCAGAAGTTGTTCCATCCCACCTCCTCCCCCCATTTACACCAGATAGCTCCAGCTTTATCCAGGACTTGCATTAATCACAAGCGTTATCCTCTTTACTAAGGGAGATAATAAAAGCCACACAGCCTCTAGGCTCAGCTGTGGAAAGAAATGGGGAAAGCAGCAAAAGAGTGACCCAGGAAAACAGTGCCACTCTGTTGTGTTCAGATGGCGTTGGTTTTGGCTAGCAGATAAAATTCAAAGTGCCCATTGTTTGTGCCCTTTTAGAATTAAATAGCAAACAAAGGCCCAGAGCTGACATTCATAGGGCCAAAAACTTACAATTTAGGTTAATTTAAATCAAAATGTGCCCAATTTACTTTCGTACTACATATTTCTGTTCTTAATGTGCATGATTCATCACATTTATTGTAAAGGAAAAAAAATGTGTCTTTGTAATCATTCATCAATTGCTCCATCTCTGACAACACTTTCCCTTTCGGCTGACAAAAACAATAATAACCAATGTATGTAATGCCACCTTCTTGCGAATAGTTAATGTTATTATAAGTTAAGGCAACTGTAGCAAATTGTGTTATATTTAGACAGAAAAGAAGGGCTACTATTGGGATAAGGCAAGACTGGGATAAGCCCTGCGGTTTTTTTTTATTTTTTTTTTTATAATTTGTTTCACTCTGAAATACATCACATTACAGAAGTAAAATGGGTTGCAAATCTCATTTCATGTTATCTTTAGACAGCCTAATCTGAAGCTATATCGGGAAGTGCACAATTTAGACAAAAGTACCAAGAGGAGTTAAAAAAAGTTAATTAATGAATGAATCCCTATTACTTACAAGTCAAGTAATTTTTATTTGTATGCGCTTTACACAACACACATCGTTTCAAAGCAGCTTTACATGAAAATGATGCTGTAGCAGAAAATGATGCTGTAATTTCTGTAATGTCTTAATATTACTTTCAAACCCAGAAGACAACAGTTAAACTTTTATGAAATATTTATTTTTAATATACTCTACATAGAAAATCTCTCTCTAAAATAGAGTTGGTTTCTTGAACCAAGATAAGTCTTATCAATACATATACAAAGTTCCCGGTCATCTAAAAGCAAAAATTAAGAGAGTGTCTGCAGTGTAGGTCAATACATCATTGGTGTGATTGATAAATGCTAGCTATGCTAAGCAATTTTCAGAAAGCAAAGCACATAATAACAGTGGATCAGTTTTTGACATTGACCTCATCAGCTGTGGCATGGAGTTTACATGACATCTGTCGGTGCTTGGATTTCCCCCTAAGAGTACTGTCAGTTTCACAGAGTGCCTAAAAATATAAAGTCTTGGCATGCCAGGCAGGCGGGAAAAAATGATGTCATATTCGAAGTAGAAGTCATGGAAAATTCAAGTCTTCAGTTTCAGAGCCTCTGATAACCAATAAAGCAATAGTTGTCCTCCAAATTTAGAATGGTGCAATCAGGGAAGATCAAGAGTAACTGTTAGAAGATGTCAACCATCAAGCCAAAGACCTCTGATCCAGTCGGATCTACTCACACATTTGATAACCAATAAAGCAATAGCGGTCCTCCAATTTTAGAATGCCGCAATCTGGGTAGATCAAGGGTAGCTGCTAGAAAATGTTAACCATCAACCCAAAGATGTCTGATCTAAAGTAGTCTGACCTACTTAAACATCTTCTCCAACTTCAAACTGACTGTTTACTACTTCGCCTAATTACAAAATAATTTTACATAAGGAAGTGTGAAATACTAAATGTGTGTATGAATTTGACTGCAGTTGTTGCAGGCTGGTGCCAAAGCAGAGACTCTTTAATGGGTGTTCACAAGTAAACATTAATTCATTACAATATTGTGAAGTGACATGGTTGTGAAGTCCACACAAAACTAACAGAACTGTAAATTGAACTCTTCAAAGGTAGCCGTTGTCCGCATCCTGATATCGACCTCCTGGATGCACCATAAGTATTTCAATTTAGACAATGTCATTCTTTTCAGCACAAACACGTGCATATAGACTCTTTTAAACACACTCTCTCAGTCACACAATTAATACCTTGACCTTTCCGTTGGGTTGCAGGAGCTCAGTAATGGACACCTTGTCCTGCTGAAGTCTCCTCTTGACCAGTTTGGAGCAGCAGACGTTAACAGCACCGTTCACATGTGATGCGTTGTATTCCGAGAACGTCCGACTATCGATGACCAGCAAACGGCCCGCCCCACGTTGGAGCAGACCAGCCAGGCGCTTGATATCCATCGTGCTGTGACGGCCCTTCTCCCCTGCCATGGAAGTACCCAGAAGCCCTCTCTGGATGAGAGTTGCTCACAACGATCACCAAGGCAGAGGCACTGGATCAGTGATAATCAGATCACTGACGCGGCTCACGGCGAGACATCAAGGTGCACATGTGGCTGTGGAGAAAACAAAGGCAAAATGTTTTATAGACAGCAATCACAAATGGGAAAGGCACATCTCATTTAGCTGGGTTCCTACCCTTTTGACCAATGAATTTTCATGACTTCTACAGTCGTTCTTGATTATTGGATGAGGAATTTTAAAATTAATTTTATGGAGATTGCTGGCACAGATTTCCATTTGTATGCCAGGTAGCAATCCTTGGAATTAAACTGATTTGAACAGTTATAAGTTTTAGTATTCAAATGTCTACAGTTAGACAAAAAACCTCCTAAGATTTAAATGAGGCACAACAGTGAGTTGCTTAAAGAGCAAAATCATTAAAATATTTTAGGCTAAGTTTATATAGAAAAATGTAATCACCCTATGGCTACGTTCACACAGTCTGTGTTTGGGATTGACAACTGTATTTACTTAAAGGTGTGAGTCTTGAAATGTCCTGTTCATACAACAGTTTACATTAGCAGTTCGAATGATGTCTATTTGAAAGAACAACCGAAGTCACAACCTGTTTCACATCGCAAACGTGAGCGAGGCATGAACAGAGCGTATTTTTTTCCACGTCCATAATAACAGATTAGAGCATTTACGTACATCGTAAGCATCAGCAGCCTCCTTTCCAAAAGGTTACCGGTTAGAACAAAATAAAATAATGGTTAATAATGTTCTTTTTAAAATAACAGACTCTGCTGCACTATAAGGGTAATTGCTATTCCAACTGCAGTGTTGCCAGATCTCGCAAGTGAAACAAGCTACATGGTCTGGAAAAACAAGCCCAAAATAAGCCACTTGCCTCACCAAAATAAGCATAAATAAGCTATTTTTCCCCCCCTGTATGGTGGATTTATCAGCATAAAAATCATAACAAGCATACAGTTAATTAAGAGTTAGGTATAATTTTATTTACAGGTCTGCTTCTGAGTCAAAATCCGGCAGCATCAAAACTGTATTAATGCATCATATCTAACAATAATTCAGTGAAGTCTTGGAAACAAATGAGAAAAGTACTTTTTACCTCTAATAATGTTTTCCCTGTTTCTGGATTAGCCGTGCATGTATATGTAGTGATTATACATAGCTGTTAAAAAGGTCTTCATTCACAGAATGCGACATCCACAGCGGGCAATTAGGCAAAGAAATGTGTGATGCAGCAGTTTCCTTCAGGATCAAAGCATGTTTCATTTTTTCAGGCAACAAGAAGTGGTGCATTTCCAAAATTGTACCGTGATAAACCCTTTCATGAAAAAATTATCGGAACAAAATGAACCAGTTATAACCGGTTACCAGCATTTAAAAATAAAGTTTTTACTCCGGAACAATTGAAAATCACTTTGTTCCGATTTTCGGTTATGTTCTGCTAAAAATTGTCCGTTTTCGGTTTTCGTTTCTGTTCCTTGAACCATTTCTAGTCCCTGTTTAAACAAAAACATATTGCCATTCAATGGCTAAATTTAACTTAAATTCTATTTTATAAAGCTGATTGATTGAGACAAACACAGTGGTCACCTTCCTTTGTTGTGCAAAACAACATTTAAAGGCTCGCCACCCACCCCATTCATGTACAAACCTAGTTTATCCACTGAATGATGATGTTTGTGAGCTTATTGCGTTGGCTGCCATTACATGAAACTTGAAAAAAAATATTAACCTACAAAACCGGCATGTCTTACTACAATTGACGCCGCATTATTAATAAGTCCAAACAAGGCACGAGTTCATCTATCAGATCATAATTAACCGACAGCAGCTTTGAATGCTTTTAAATGATTGCAAAGCGCAGCTTTTGCACGAGCAGCCGGTGTAAAACAGCGGCTGAATATTTGGATGACAAGCAGCTATATTTCCGTCACCGTGAGTAAATGAAATCCTACATGAAGCACACAAGACATGCATGTACAGTGGTTTTGAGTCCTGAAAATTTGCGGATGTCAGTTCGGATATAGAATGCAGTTGTCACTCTCTTAATAACCAAACTGTGTGTGAACGTAACCGTATTAAGCACTCAAAACAGGCCTGACAACCGTATTCTGCTGCTGTGTGAATGTGGCCTATATTCCATGAATTCTAAGATTTCATTAATTGCCATGACTTTTCAAAAAATGACTTTTTACTACGTTGCGGCAATCATCTTTATCTGCGCTCTTGGTTAAGTAAAGAGAATCATGCTGAGCAAGTTCGTTTATTTTAGTTAAACGACAGCTAGCTCTCTGAATTGAAACATACATGGATTAATGGCACAGACATCTCAACTTAACTCTATTATGTACTGAGGTTTATTACTGCCACAGTAACCCAAGAACGCATTATAAGTACATACAATGTAGGGATATTAATGATTAATCAATAATCGATTAAATGTTGATAATAATTTGATCAATTAAGCTTATCAATCTTTAATTAATTTCAGAACAAATGCATTCAGTAATCACACCAGCAGACGTTCATAAGGCTGTCTATACAGTCACTTACTGCTGGAGGGCGCTTGCACGCTGCATGTCAAGTCTTGTTCGCATTAAAGAAGAAGAACCACATAGACACACAGATGAAGACGAAGCGGGCTCAATGCAATCAGTGTTCAAGCGTTTTGCTATAAATGAACATTATGTTTTCTGCATACACCATGATAGTGTGTTTAATTACAACTTGATAACAAACACTGTTGATCTGCCGGTCTCCTTGTTTCATCCCAATTTACAATTATGTCAGTGATCGCCGGTAAAGCACGAAGGCATGTTCACCTGAAATCTCATCATCACCAGAGAAGCGGTATGCTATGTAGGATACTGAGTTCATGCAGCGTGTTATTATTAGACTTAATTTCAAATAAAAAAAGGCCAAAGGACGAAATATCCCATGATCCACAACGTGAAGTTTTGATGAACTGAAAAATGTATCATGTATACAAGTTATTATTAACAGTAATTCATTAACAGTAATCAAACAATTCACAAATTTGTATTAAACAAAGCTTAAATATATTAAAATACACTGAACTAAGAATATTTTAAACAGAAAATAGCAATATTTGCATTTCTTAAGTGTATTCATTTAAACAGAAGGCTACATGCACATATTTTTTGGAGTACTTCATGTGCATTTTGAGGCATTAACATTAATGATTAATCGATTAATTTATTGTTAAATTTCCACGACAATCGATAATGAAAATGTCCGAAAATTTACATCCCTGCTGCAATGGGAACGCATGCTTGCAATGCGTTGGTCAAGCATTGATTTTTGCATTTGTCTGTTTGCACAAAGTATGTTTATGCCTTTGAGACACTCATGAAACAGGAACCGTCTGCGTTAGGGCAAACTAAGTTTCGGGAATATGAAAGCCAGATGCAGCCTGAGTTGCATCTGCTCTCACACTAAAATCTTCCATAGATTCATCAAGTGCCTCCTCTCATGTATCCCCAATGATCATAACACCTATTCTTAACACTCCAGCAGTCTTCAAACAAACAAACGTGCAAATGTAGACCACAGACACTAATGTACGAAGTATAGAGTTACTTCATGCGTAGTATAGATATAGTGCAAACATGTCTGCTTCAACATTTGGGGCCCTATTTTAAGAGTACAAGTGCTAAGCGCAGCGCTATGCTATAAGTCTTGAGAACAAAGTAAATCTGCATGGCCATGAAGTTTTGGTATTTTCGTGCAAGCATGCGCCAAGTCTAGGCGCAAGTGGGTTTGGCGAAATTGCGCACAACATGCTAATAGGCTGGGTCAAGTGCAATTTAATTCAGAGGTTAATCTCCGGTTATAGAAGCGCTTGCATCATATTATATAGTCCATTTTCTCAAGCAACAGCAATACAAACAAAGACAGCACATTCATAAGAAGTTGGTAGCGTAAATAAACTGTATACAATAAATAATAAGAATAAATAATATGGGCAAGATCCTTTTATATGCTTAGAAATTTTTATTCTCGTCAGGATTTGGATGTAGGCTCTGTTAAAATATAGGGAATATAAGTATTATTAATAATTTTCATCCACTGACACAAATCATGGCAAGTATTAATAGTCATTGTATCGGCACGCATTTCAATTCTACCAGTCGAGTTTGATTTTAAACACTTTACAACAACAGGTGGAAAAATACCAATACAAATTAGATCATAAATACAATTGTAAATATAAATATAATAATAATTATTGAAAAATAAACCATGACCTCAAGAAAGTTTAACACAAATCTCATACATTTTTGTTTCATTAAACGGCTACAATTCTGATTGTCAGGGACATAATTTGATTGCTCTGAAAACAGACCTGCTTTTGAAATGTCTTAACGCAATGACCTATTTCTCAGGAAAATAGCAAATTGTGCTTTGCGCCACTTCATTAGCATACAATACACCTGCAGTTTGTGTGCATACACCCAAAGATAGCCCAAACACTCCAACTCACACCCACTTGCGCTTTGTGCTGCCATGAAAACAGCACTTAGAATTAGCGCGCTCACAAAAATTGTATAAGACGTAGCGCACGGTCATTGCGCCTAGCGCTGCGCTTTGCGCACGCAAGGAGATACAGCCCTTGATTTTACTGTTATCACAGGATAATTAATAATTTGATAATCTGAGCCCTTTACTTAATACTATTTACTCAACTATAAACTGTAAAAAGTGTTTACCTGCAGTTGATAACTTAAGGTGCTATTTCTACTTGATCTGAATATAAAAGTTACTTTTATTAGCTCCTGCAAGGTTACAATTGCAGGTTAGCACTTTATGATGTATGATATACTGTTGTTGTGATATAAAATTACTCAAACTCAAATATTGTCATACTGCCCACCCATAGTGCTTGATAACAAGTTCCCATAGTTTTATTGTGGTCACAAGAACTGGTGTAACTATGGTATTTCCTATGGAATCTAGGGTTGCCATGGTATATTTTTGAAAAGGTAATAAACAAACTCATGAAGCTATAATGTGTGCCTATACGTATTTACTTTAATTATGAATGGAAAAACTGATCCTAGGTCAGCAATCTTTACCAGAAACATGTGATCCAAACAGATGCGTTTTTTTTTTTTTTTTTTTTTTTACGGGCAAAGAGGATGTGACGTTAAGAAACAGAACCAATACAGATTATGTAACAAGACTGGAAAATATGTGCCATTTATAGCCTTGGCTGCAAGGATCATATGTAGTCTTTCAATAATCCTGTTATTGCAGGAGGACATTTAGCCTAAATATTCTGCTTTGCAGTCTGAAAACAGTTTTATGTTCATTGTACGTGCATTTGTTTATATGTATCTGAGTTGGAGGGAAGGGATTTGTAAAGAATATGCAGACAGAAAGTGAGATGCTTTTTATGACTGTATGAGTGGGGTAATGTGTTGATTTGGCCTGAAAGGGCAGAAACATTCAGAACATTCATTAGTGATATTCAAAAAGCTTCATTCTGACCACATGAATAGCCAACTAAGGATAAGAAAACAATAGCTTTAGCAATAGCAACATTGTAGTGGGTTTAATTATTCAAATTTTCTTTGTCAAATAGAAGTTTATCAATTATGACTGACTAGGGATGTCCCAACACCAAATGTATCTGTTAAATTCTGACAGAATACAAAATATATGGAATATAAAATACAATATATACAATTTATTTAGAGCTTTACTCAATCCAAAAGGCTCACATTAATCATGTTCCTCCAAAGTCTACTCTCTGCCATACCAGTTGCTTCTGCAGTTAATCCAGGATGGACTTCAAAGACATTAGTCATTAATCTTAAAGTAAAAAAAAATATAAAAAATTATATATATAATTTTATTTTATTTTTTTAAAACAATGGACCTTCACACTTACTTAATTTACAAATTTAAAACCATGACTTGCACTGACTTTCTCTGTCTAACTAATGGAAGGTTAACCACACCAAAAGTGAAAGCTGAAGAATGTAAGACTGCTTCTCCAACCGGGCAAACCGAACCATAACACGCACCGAACAGCAAATTCTGCTTCTTTAGAATTGATGGATTTGATGGACAGCCTTGGCACCTTCCACTCTCATGAGTTTGTTTTCTTATGAGTTTCCTCGAAAGGTTAAAAATGCATTCTTGCTATCTGCAACATACAGTGTTGTGCTTTACCATGTTTTAATGAGCTTAGCAGAGATATTAAGCAGCAACTTCAAGTTAAGCAGATGATCAGGATAGGAACTTTCTTTACCAACCATGTGCCAAGTATCAGACTGTAAGCAGGGTTTTTGTTTTAAAATTGTACTTTTTTATTTCATTATTTCCATTTTGTCTTCATTTCTTTAATTTCAGTTTGTCTTTGGAAAAAGAAAACTATTCATAAACAATTAAAATTAACTACAATTAAACTGAAATGAAAGTTTTTGTTATATTTAATTTTGTTTCAGCATTTTAATTTTAAATTTTGATTATTACTTTTAATTATTAGCACCACCACACACACAATACACACCAAAAATATGAACTGTTTACATGTCAATCAGATGGCCTCATTACTAATTGGGTGGTTCTTTTCAACATATTGTAACACACTCAATAAGGATGAATTGTGCATGGTAAAAGTGCCATATATTTGCATGCATTGTCTGTTCTGGTTTAGTGCCCGATTCACTAAAAGTATTATGGATATCAGGTAACAACGCAAATGCACACATAAAATTTTTGCTGAATGCAATATGCATGATTCAATTCTGATGTTGTGGGCTGACTCAGTGCTAGGTTTTGGAAGATGCAGCAGACCACCTTGATCCAGCACCCTCTGTTGGGACTGTACAGCATCACTGTGTTCCAGGCATCTGAATCATCTCTTTAACATGCCAAAACTGGATATATGCAAAGATCATTTTATCATCATTTGATGAATTATTGCTGCAATCATCAATAGAAAATGTACACAAACGTCTCTTTTGAATAAAATTCAGTTTACCACCTGCTTTCCTCAGGTGGTAATAGCACAATGTAAATTGTGTCTGGCAAACAGCACAGAGTTTTGTGAATAAGGAGCAATCTATAATGAACCTAATTTACATAAAAAGGAGGCGTGATTTTGCGGAAAGGAATGACAATGACTTGATATAAATACTCAAGACGTAACTCTATTTCAGCGATGATAGCACCTGCTTAAACTAGATTGTGGGTGGTTAGTTAATAAGACACAGGTTTTTCAGCTGAAAAAGCACAAACAAAAGTGGTGCAATTGTTTAGTGAATTTACCCCAATAGTCTAAAGTCAGGCTTGGGAGATTAGGTTGTAAATCAGATCATCTAACAATGACTGAAAATATGAAAATCTTTTTGTAATTTTATTGAGCTTTTGTATGTATTTTAGCACACATTTATAGTTTCAGTTTAGTTTTCGTTCTTTTTAAGTTATTTCATTTTTAAACTTTTTGACATTCTTATTCCGTCTCCCTCTCATGCTGTCTCTCCGTGACTGCATTAAGGGAGGGTGATGCTGCAACACTGAGATATCTGCAGTGCCATGCAGAAATCATAAGAGAGTAATTGATGCATACACACACAGACATCCACACACATCTATGTGCATAAATATAGTAAAACATCAGAAATATCAATAAAGGAATTTCAATTATATTGCTATATAGGAATCATTTGCTTAAATAGATACAAAACAAGCATTCAGACAGAAAGTTTGACAATATAAACAAGTGTACACATACAATCTGTATTTCACTTTTCAGATTGACTGTTTCTTTCTAAACAATTTGAAGCCACATCAACATACATCAGTTTCATAATAAACCAGCTCATGATCATGTAACGTCACATAAACAAACCCAGTGCAGTTTAGTGCAGATACAAGCGACAGCTCGCTGTGCACCAGCCTCATGCAACCAGCATCCCAACATGGACGCCTTTGTTTTGATCCCAGTTCCCAGTCACCATAAGTAACCATAACCTGCATTTCACCTTAACAAAATCACATGCAGAATTTCAGATATGCAACAAGCCACCAGAGACCAAAACAACCTCCTTACCATCATCTCTCTGATCTCTCCACAGAAAGGATGTACAGCCACACCTTCGAGAAAAGAAAACCCCACTGTAACCTCTCCTGTGCTTGGGCTGATCGATAAAACAACAACAGCCTCCCCGTGGCCTACGGGATGTGATGGAGAAGTCGGCAGAGAAGTGGAAGCACATCAGAGCATTGCAAGGCTAACGCTGCATGTGTCTAATGCATTCCTTCTGCTTGACAACTCAGGCTGTGAGTTGCGCTGTGGAGGGAGGGAAGCACTAGGCTGTGCACTGCAGTTTGACACTGTCTATGTGAAAATAAGAAGGTCTGGATCCCACCGTGTACGCCAAGTGAGCGCTACCATGCATTATTATGCAGATACCTATTACTATGCAGATACCTGTCTAACGTGCTTAAATGCATTGCCGTTTCCAAGACGACAAGGCGTGGCACACTTTGTTATTTTAGTTGCAAGTCATGCACTCAATAATCATCATTCCTTCTATGCATATTTGCTTTAATATTTACATGACTCCCTTGAAACAGCAGCATAAACAGTGGCGCAAAATGCTAAAGTAGAGATGGGCTGATATTACACAGTTGCCATGGCAACAGAATTTAAAAGAGGAAAAAGAAAAAGGTGACTGGGCATGAGGAGAGGTTGTGGAGGCTGTTCGGCACATCCCAAAGCAGGTAACAATTTCAGCAGCTGTTCTACTGATTTCTAGGGATGTGATACTGCTTCCAAGAGCGGCATGAGGAGATATGACACAAAAACAATCAGGTTGGAAGGGCTTGAAGCTTCTTTTTGTAGTTCACACACTCCCTGTGGAAGCAAACAAAGAGAAGTCCATACAATGTTTGTCAAACACCTTTAAAAGCATGTCTGTGCTTAAAGGTGAAGTGCGTTAATTTTCTGCTCAACTAGCGTCACCAAATGGAATTTCAAAAAGAATGTTTCAATTAGGGGGGCCTGGGTAGCTCAGCGAGTAATGACGCTGACTACCACCCCTGGAGTCACGAGTTCGAATCCAGGGTGTGCTGAGTGACTCCAGCCAGATCTCCTAAGCAAAGGTTGCTAGGGAGGGTAGAGTCACATGGGGTAACCTCCTCGTGGTCGCAATTAGTGGTTCTTGCACTCAATGGGGCGCATAGTAAGTTGTGCATGGATCGCGGAGAGTAGCATGAGCCTCCACATGCGGAGTCTCTGCGGTGTCATGCACGACGAGCCACGTGATAAGATGTGTGGATTGACGGTCTCAGAAGCAGAGGCAACTGAGACTTATCCTCAGCCACCCGGATTGAAGTGAGTAACCGTGCCACCATGAGGACCTGCTAAGTAGTGGGAATTGGGCATTCCATATTGGGAGAAAAGGGGATTAAAAAAAAAAAAAGAATGTTTCAAGCTGTTTCTCAAAAACTTTTTTGTTTTAATTGTTGACAAACTGTTTTCTCGAACAGATTACAAACTGTTTTCTTGAACAGATTTTGCACAAGTTGCGCAAAAGGATCATTGCGCAAATCTACCTTTATACTTAAACCACTTATGACCATACCCCGATAAAGGAAACTGTTCAAGACCTTCCATTTTTTTGGCCTGAAAAGCATAATTGGTTTAAGATTGTGCAAGTGAATCCAGTCAGTGTTGCTGTGTTAGGCTGGTTGGGATGCTCAAACAAACTAAGTTTTAAATTTGATTTTGGGGAAATCAATGTACAAATTGCTTACTTATAGTTGTCTCTGCATATTAAGCTAGGATATGAAAATGTATTCTAACATAAAAAAGACACACTTCAGTTTTAAAATGTCAGTGATCACTTTGTAATGACATACTGTATTATATTGATGCACAACTGCGAACAAACACTATTGAATGGAGGAAAAAGGAAACCAAAATATCCTAATCCGGGTTATTCATTAACTATATGGATGACATCATTTAATTGGACTCTGTGCCATAAGCATGTTGATTTAGACCATTGTTCGCTCCTAAGCCTGCATGCATTTGTTAATCATTGTTGCAATGATATCATCTGTTATGATGAACTGGATTTGTTTTACAAGAGCCAATGTGCAAAAAGGTTTTCAGTTAGACATTGTAATCTGAAGACATTTCAAATCATGACATTAACAATATTGTATTGCAGTGCTGACGATCAAAGCACCAATACATGCAATAACAGAGAATCCATGCAAACATTCCCTAAAACAGTCAACACTCTCTGACACAAGTTATCTTTTTGAGACAATCTATTACCTTGTGCGCTCACCCGAATCCTAACTATTATGAGAAAAGCCACTAAACTGGTCTCAGCTCAGCAAGATCAGGCAACCTCTAGCAACACCCATGTTCCCATTTCTGTTCAATGGCTGCTTACCATTGGGTTGGTAACTGCAAGTGATGGGCAGCTCTCCAGGGGCCTAAATCCTGACAGCCACTGAGATTAACGATCTGTCCAAGGTCAGAGTAGTGCACACTGCTACCCTGAACTGCCCCATCCATCTCCAGGATTGTCTTATCAGTGATTCTGCACTATGCCACTATGTAGACTGCTTACTACTGCTGCAGATGCCTCATTTTCATGTCAATTTATGACCTAACACAAGCCAAAGTAAATAAATAGAGATATCATTCTTATTGGGGGAAAAAAGTACACTTTACCTTTAAAGTGATCACTTTATAATGACATATTATTAATATGATCTGTATATACAGTAGCTTATAATATAACATCAATATTATTATAAAATAATTATTATAATTTAATAGCAATTAATGACCCATTACAGGCCGAAGTAAATAAAGAAATATTACTCATTGAGAATGGGAATTCATTCTCCTTGCAAATGTACAATATAAACCTGTTGCCTGCCATCCAGACTGAGGACTTTACTGTAATAACAAAGCCACCAGACTGTGTGCATGCTGCAAGAAACATATTGATGACAACCGTCAATCAAAGAAGCACAAATGAAACATGTAATCCATGTGTCGTTTAATCCCTCAAATCTTGCATTATATGGTGCAATATCCTATTCAACAATAAATCGATTAAAAAAATGCATGCAATTGATAATGCAAAAATAAATGCAATTATCACGTCATTCTAGTTTTAAATGTCATTGAGATCCATTCTTGCCCTCATGTAGACAAACGACTAGTGGTCGGCACACGCAAGTACGTCCATCTCCAAAACTACAATCGCTTTATGACGATCATCAAATACACCCTATATCATATGCACGGTCCTCCTAAATCGTATGTATCAAATATCTGTACGCCCCTCTGAAACCCTGCACTCACCTCAGTTTGCCCTGATCCCCAATATTTCAGCTGGTCTCCATGTAGGGCACTGTGCTCCGATAGGAAGCCATTCGCCAACAGACGTCACTAGTGTATATAATCATGAGTCTGGATGAATCTGTCCTACTGTACATGCGAATAAAATCATTAAAACTCATTCATTCGCCTATATCGCATCTGCGCCAGCTAGTAACGCGTGGCCGAATAGTTAGATAAGCAATAGTACACATTAGCCAACGGGAAAACAGAAGGTGCACTTAGGCACTATAAATGAACTAAGGATGAGGTCATGGTTCTGGAGGAAAAAAATGCAGCTGACGTCACCTCCAGCCAATGGGAGCCTGTGGCCCAGGAGGTTAGCTGACGTCAGCTCACTGATCCGCAGATTAAAGGTACACAGAGGCTTTAAAGAGAGCTGCCTGTGTTAGGGTTAGTACGCACTTTGTAGGTCACTCGTTGAACACGAGTTAAACGTGATAGAGTGCCAAGTGAATATTTAGTGCCATTTTAACGAAAATGCATTATTCATAAACAAATGAACAGTGCCACATGATTTAGCTAACAATTGCTGAAAAGTTGTTTCATCATATATCTGTGGCAACTCTAATTGTATAGTTCCAGATTTTTTTATTTGTCCGCTTTAAAGTTTATGAAGTATCAACAGAATGTGTGACAGAACGGAATTCGTGTCGGACAGCGCCCTCTTCTGGAAGGGATAGCGTATGATTGAAAATGGTAATTTTGTGCAGTTGTAATTTGCTACATGCCTGACATCTAGTGGTGAGGAATTGAATTACACCCTTCCATGCATTTAATTCAATTTCAAATCAGACGGCACAGTTTCCCACATAACCGAAGAGGGACACACGTGAAACAATTGTTTTAAATTAAATCACAGTTAAAAATTGAACGAAACTGGTGCTAATCAATATGATCATGCTTCACCACATTTCTATTATAATAAAAGAACGTTTAAAAATGAAATATTTCTTATTTTATTTATGCTGAAGCGAGCCAGGCAGAAGTGAAGGCTCAGAGGCCTTCATTGGTTACTTATTAATGGTTTCAAACAGCTAATGCATCAAATTGATTAAAACTGCTGCAGAAAATTAAAGTAGATGACGAGTACAGAATCTCATATAATAATATTGTGTGCATCATCACATATCACATAAGAGGAACTTTCTTTATAATTTCACATGTGGACATTTAATTTTATAGCATTTGTCATCTATAAAATGCTTACAGACGTTTTACTTTTCTATTTTATTACATATTTCATACTTTGCTATAGTCATAAAATGTTTGTCAACATTGCATTCTGTATAGCAAACACTCACAGCAGTGTTAAAACTATGCTCTCACAATGTAAAAAGTTCATCCAAATATGAAAATATGGCCAAAAACTTTTTAAAAACGTCTCCGGTTACACATGTAACCTCAGTTCCCTGAGATGAAGGGAATGAGACATTGCTGTAAGCACTATGGGGAGTGTCCTTCAACACAACCTTGTTGAAACCCTTATACAGTCTGAGCCCCACCCCTGTAGGCGCACAGTCGGCCTATATAAGCAGGATTTGAATTGAATTTGAGATGAATTTTCTGGGAGTGAGTCACTCGTATTATGAAACTCTGAAATAGTAGTACGGCCAGCTTTTGCAATGTCTCGTTCCCTTCATCTCAGGGAACCGAGGTTACATGTGTAACAGGAGACGTTCCCTTTCGATTCAGTTCATTGCCATTGCTGTAAGCACTATGGGGAACGATATCCCATCACGCCACACTACGTGACATTACACTCCAAGAGTTATAACACTAAATAGAGATATTCAAAAGGAGTCACAGGCCACAGGCCGCTGACTTATAAGTCATATTAAAGTGTATATGAATAGTCCCATGTGGCAGACGCCAGATGGAAATTTATGTAGTCTGGGATCTATATGAACCATATAGATATACACAATATGGATTATTAAGCCTTTCAAAACATGATTGGAAAAGCAGGTTTTATTTCTTATGGGAGTGCTTATGACTTTTAAAGAGGCAGTTCAACAGCATAAAATTAGGTGGCTGTGTTGATTATAGTCGGTAGCCCACCCATAATAAGGGCTTAGGCTCAATGTAAGAATGTAAGAATGAAGAATGTAAGAAGCTCTCTATACAGAGAGGACTTGTGAGGAGATGGATGCCACGTCCAGGATATAAAATCTCGCAAACATGTTTTGTGAGGACCATCCTGCTGCCAAATATATGTCCTGTAATGACACACCGTTTGTCCACGCCCATGAAGAGGTCATGTCTCTGGTTGAATGTGCTTTGACACCAATAGGGCAATTCGCACCCTGTGATTCGTAAGCGAGGGCGATCGCATCAACGATCCAGTGAGAGAGCCTTTGTTTGGAGACGGACATTCATTTTGTGTGTCCTCCATAACAAATAAAGAGCTGATCCGACAGCCTAACTGACGGGCGTGCTCAACATATGTATGCAATGCCCTCACTGGGCATAACATATGCATAAATTTCTATTCATCTGAATTAAATGGTGGGGGATAGAAGGCTTGCAAATGAACCACCTGAGCCCTGAAGGGCATTGATAAAACTCTAGGCACGTAGCCTTTTCTAGGTTAAATGATGGTTTTTGACAGATCTAGACTAAACTCCAGGCGTGAGCTGTCAGTTGACAGCGCCTGTATGTCCCCCACCCGTTTAAATGAGTGCAGTCTTTAAAGAAAACACCCGCAGCTCAACAGATTCCAATAGCTTGAACAGGGAGATTGTCAGTGCCTTCAGCACCAGATTTAATCCCAAGTTGGCACCATAGCAGGGCGAGGGGGATTCAAATGCCTTGCTCCCCTTAGGAACTTTATGTTCGCCTATCGACAAGCCAGCCTCCAGTGTGTGGTATGCTGAAATAGTCACTACATAAACCTTGTGCATTGACGGGGTAAGACCAGTGTCCAGCAGCTCTTGAAGGAATGTCAAAATCTCAGCTATGGTACTATTCACTGTGTCTTTACCACGTGAAGAACACAAATTTGCAAACACACACCATTTAAGCGCATAGAAGGGTCTCGTAGATGGTGCTCTAGCCTGTAAAATGGTGTTCATCACCGACTGAGCCAATTCTGACTCGTCTGGTGTGCTCCATTCAGAGGCCACACACGTAGGTTCCACAGCTCTGGCTGGTGCCTTGTGCTTGAGAGAGAAGGTCTCTCCTCAGCCGTATTTCCCATGGAGGGCCGTCTAGTATTTCTATCATCTCTGGAAACCAGGACTGATTGAGCTATTTCAGCGCAATTAACAGAACTGTTTCCATGTCCACTTAGACTTTGCTGATGACAGAATGAAGGCGACGCACTGGGTCATTTGTGAGCCAGCGTGTCCATGCCCAGCAGGGCTTGGGACATGAAGTTCCAAAGGGGACAGTGGGCGTTCTCTGCAGAGGCAAATAGGTCGACTTCAACTTTGCCAAATATTTCTCAAAGCCTCATCACTGTCTGAGCATGAAGTCTCCATTCCCCTGGTAATGCTCCCTGGCATAACAACAGATCCGCTCCGAAATTCAGACGGCCCAGGACATGTGTCCCATGCAATGAGAGGAGGTGACACCCTCTCCAATGGAGGAGGCATTGTGTCATGCTAATTTATTGTGGCAATTGGAGTCCACCCAGGCGATTTATGCATGCTACTACTGTTGTGTTGTCAAAATGAATCAGAACGTGGTGATTCACAATGTCGGAATGAAAAGCTCTCAAAGCTAGAAAGACAGCCATTAGTTCTAGGTGGCTGATGTGCCATGCCAGTTTCGCACCTGTCCAGGTGCCGAAAGTCAGATGTCCATCGCACACCACGCCCCAACCTGTGTTGGATGAATCTGTGGTCACCACATTTCTTCAGAAAATTTGTCCCATCATAACACCCTGTTGGTATAAGGCCAGCACTGTCCATGGTGCTAGAGCAACCAGACAGCAGCGAGTCACCACGATGCGCATGCGCCCGAGGCTCCAGGTGTGATGTGTAACGTGTGTCTTGAGCCAGTACTGGAGAGGTCTCATGTCTAACAGCGGATGCTGCCACCACAAAACCCAGCATTCTCTGAAATGACTTCAGTGGCAATGTTTTCCCCAGTTTGAACTGAGACAGACACTGAAGAATGGTCTGTACGCGCTCGTTCGTGAGGTGCATGGAGTCATGGAGTCGAGACTCCATGTTCATGGAGTCGAGACAAACTCCTAAAAAGGAGCTAGGGAAAAGTATGCTTTTCACCCAGTTGAAATTCAGACCCAGATTTTTTAGATGGCAAAGCTGCAAGTCTCTGAGTTCACTCAGTAGTACCTCTGATTGGGATAACCAATCATCAAGGTAGTTCAAAACACGCACACTGTTCATTTTCAATGGGGCAAACTCCGCACTGATACATTTCGTGAACGGTCGGGGAGCCAGAGACAGACCGAAAGGAAGTACTTTGAATCGATACACAGTTCCCTCAAATTCGAATCTCAAAAACCGCATGTTATGTGGTGCAGTTGGTACATGAAAGTATGCGTTCTTCAGATCTATTGATGCAAACCAGTCCTGAGGATGAATGTGCTATAAGATCTGTTTATGAGTTAACATTTTGAATGGGCGCTTCACGAGCACGCAATTCAAGCATCTCAGATCTAGAATGGGCCGAAGCCAGCCGTCTTTCTTCAGGATGAGAAAATAATATCTATAAACCCCGCTGTGTGTGTTGCAGTCTGGGACAGTCTCTATCACGTTTATTTGCGAGGAGGCTGTGAATCTTTGCGCGCACAGATTGCAAAACACTGGTGAAGCGAGGTGGCCGGCGTACAAACTGAATTTTATAACCGTTCTCGTTCGTTTTTAACACCCAGTCTGACACGCCCATAAGGGCTCGCCACGCATTCGGGCAGTGGGACAGTGGGCTTATTGATTCGCTCGCTATAGAGGATAGAGTGCCACTCGCCATAGGGAAGCAGTTGAGCATAATGTGTGGGGTGTATGATACGTGAAGAGGAAATGGCCCTTTTTCTGAGAATGTGTGAGCTTCCCATGTTTGTACAATGTCCATGTTTTTCTCTTTTCTGAGAACAATCTTTGTTTGAGTAATACATACAGAAGCAACATTTTGATCAATGTCCCAGTCCTGATGAACAGTATTGGGAACAGGTGGGAAACACTGTGTGCCTCGAATCGAGCCTTCTTTGGCTCTGAGCTGTGAATAACAGCGAGCTCTGTGCTCCTCTTCATGGGGCTGGGCATGTCAGGAATGCTTCTGCTGCCTGGCCGGGGTTTTTCTGTTGCCGCTTTTTTCGTGCTGAGACTGCGGGTGCTTGCCCTTGGGCCACGGTTTGCAGGCTTTACAGATGGCTCAGTAGTAGCTTTCGGCTGCGCTGGGGCAACGAGTTGGATTCTTTGCTAGGAGCTGACCAGAACTAGATCGGGAGCATGCCGGGAAAGGGGAAGTAATACTTCTCTTTGGCAGAAAGTGTTTCATCGCTTGAGACTGCTTTTACACCGCGATGAAGCAGTCTGAAAAGCCTTCCACAGAGCTGCCAAAGAGAACATCAGGAGACACCGGGGTGTCAAGGAGGGCGGCTTTCTCTGCATCATGTATAGCCAAATATAACAGCCAAGAACCACCAGGTTGCTCATCACTTTGTCGATGGCCTGAGCTTTCGTGGCTCGCAACACCAAATCTGTAGGGGTGTGGAGCTCTTTGAACAGCTCTTGATCGTGGCCTTGCTCATCCATTTGTTTAAGGAGCATAGCTTGAAAAACCTTTTTCCCTCAGAACAAGGTCGATCCTAGAACGCAACGTCCGGAGATTCATGCCCTCACAGTGAGGGCAGTCTGTCTCCATGAGAGCTCTTGTGCGTGGCCCAGGCAGTGAACACAGCACTCGTGCTCATCAGGCGGTGGGATGTGCAGTTCACACAGGGAACACTTGTGTAACAACATCTTTAAAAAGACTCGTATCACGCAAGCGGCGATTTGTGTAGACTTTTTGTGTAGAAAGACTTGTGAGCTTTACCTCTGCTTTTGGGTCCTGTCTTTCAGTGTGAACAGTGATATGTGTCCAGATTGTAGCTGGTAATCGTGATGCTGTGAACAGAACCAGCCTCCCGATCTGCGCCCTGAACTGAAACACATGACTATCACGGAGAGACTCACGGAGATATGAACCCAGTAGCAGGGTTTATTGAACAGATGATTGAAACAGTGATGTAAACATAATGTGAGTAAATCCAGTTGAGCAGAGTGGCAAACAGCAGGTGAGTAATATCCAGACAGGGTACTGACACGATGAACAGATGAAACAGATAACTCACAACAGTCTTATGATACTTGCAGGCAATAATGAAGACACAGGTATGTTTGACATAGTAGAAAGGTCTGAAGTCTCTGAGATGCTATCAATGAGAACAGACAAAGAGTATGTGTGAAAGCAGGGTGTATATGCAGTCCTTGATTAGCCACTAATGAGGGTGCATGTAATCAGAACTCAGGGGAGAGTGAGCGCTTTGTCGGCACAGAGGGAGAAAGAGAGAGAGAGACCGGTGGATCCATGACAGTACCCCCAGTGTCCTCAGGGACCGCTCCTGAGGGCCAGTGTCTCCGAATTCGGCGAGTAGGATTTTCGGGCGAGCTGGGCGAGTAGGATTTTCCATGTGAAAGGTGGTAAGTAAGGTCAGATCCAGGATGTCATCTCATGTAACCCAGGACCTCTCCTCAGGACCACAACCTTCCCATTCCCCAGGTATTTGAGATGTCCTCTCTGACATTGGGAGTCTAGGATGGCTTAAACCTCGTACACCGACCTATTCTCTAGGAGCAATGGCTGAGGGGGTTCCTCAGTCACACCGGGCACTGGGGAAGGAGGAGGCTGAGAAGGACAGTAATGTTTGAGAAGAGAAACATTGAAAGTAGGATGGATTCTGTAATGTGAGGGTAGTTGTAACTGATATGTGACTGCATTTACTTGATGTTGAATAGTGAATGGACCAATTTATCTGGGACTTAACTTTTGACAAGGCAGCTGGAGCCGGATGTCCCGAGTGGAGAGCCAGACCTTCTGCCCAGGATGGTAAGTAGGAGTCTCAGATCTTCTAGTGTCGGGCCTGGCTCTTTTGGCGCGAACTGCCTGTTGAAGATGGACATGAGCTGAGTCCCAGACACTCTCGCTTTCCTCAAACCAGTGGCTCACAGCTGGGACGTCTGAGGGTTCTCCCAACCAGGGAAACAGAGGGGGCTGAAAGCCGAGCACACATTGGAATGGGGTGAGTCCGGTGGCTTTTTGACGAAGAGAGTTCTGTGCGTACTCGGCCCAGGGTAGAAAATGGTTCCAGCTGTCCTGGTGGTTATGGCAGTATGTCTGTAGGAAGCGACCTATCTCCTGAATCTTCCGCTCCATCTGCCCATTGGATTGCAGATGATATCCAGAAGTTAAACTCACTGATACACCCAGGAGGGAGAAGAAGAACCTCCATAATTGTGAGATAAACTGGGGACCTCTGTCTGACACTATGTCTTCTGGGGGGCCGTAATTCTGGAAGACATGATGGAATATGGCTTCAGCAGTCTCCAGCGCCATGGGGAGGCCCTTCATCAGAACCAGACGGCATGCCTTGGAGAATCTGTCAACAACAACTAATACACAGGTGAAGGAATCCAATGCAGGTAAGTCAGTTATAAAGTCCAACCCCAGGTGTGACCAGGGGCGCTGAGGAATGGGCAGAGGAAGGAGCTTACCATATGGATGGGACTGACGATCATTGCTGGTGGTAGAATGGATTCAGGTGTACCATTAAGAGTTTCCACAGCATACAGTCAAGATAGAGCATCTGCTTTGGTGTTCTTGGACCCTGGATAATAAGAAACAGAGAAGTTAAATTGTGTAAAAAACAGGCGGGCGTTCAATGATTTAGCTTCTCTCAGGTATTCAAGGTTGCGATGATCTGTGATGACCAGAAATGGATGACATGATCCCTCCAGCCAGTGGCACCACTCCTCCAGTGCCAGCTTGATGGTGAGTAACTCCCAGTTGCCTATGTCATAATTCTGCTTCGCCGGAGTAAGCTTCCGTGAGAAGAAGGCACATGGGTGAAGCTTGGGTGGATCCCCCTGCTGCTGAGACAATACTGCTCCAACGCCTGAGGTGGAGGCATCTACTTCCACAACAAAAGGTAATTCCAGGTCAGGATGAACTAATATGGGAGTAGTCGTGATTGCTTATTTTAGGCATTGGAAGGCTTCCAAGGCAGGCTGGATCCAGAACAGGGACTTGGGTTTAGACTTGAAAGAGAGGTTAGAGGAGCAGACATCAAACTGTAATTGCTACATTAGAAGTTTTCAAAACCTAGAAATCTTTGAAGCTCTTTAATAGTGGTGGGTTCAGGCCAGGAATGAACTGCACTAACCTTCCCCTGGTCCATTTCTACCCCTCTGGGACTGATGATGTATCCGAGGAACTAATTAAATGGTTGATGAAATTCACATTTCTCCAGTTTCAGGTACAGTTGGTGTTCTCTTATCTTCTCCAGTACGAGCGCCACATGCTGACGATGGTCAGTCTCTTTCTGAGAGTAGATGAGGATATTATCGATGTAGACAATAAGGAATCATTGGAGGTAATCCCGGAACACCTCCTTCATGAAGTTCTGGAACACAGAGGGGGCATTTGCCAGGCCATATGGCATGACCCGGTATTCATAGTGGCCTGTTGGGGTCATGAAGGTGGTCTTTCACTTGTCCTCCCTCCGGATACAAACGAGGTTGTAGGTGCTATGCAAGTCCAGCTTCAAGAACACAGTAGCTCCTCTTAGGAGTTCTAGAGCTGCCGGGACCAGGGGAAGGGGATATCGGAACTTGACAGTAACTTTGTTCAGTACACAAGATGAGGAACTGCCATCCAATATATATATACAGTGTATATATATATATATATATATATATATATATATATATATATATATATATATATATACTTTTTTCCACACCAACCTGCTGTGTATATCTGTTTATAATTTTGCAAATAAAGTTTGTGCTTAATCTTTTATTGTGCTTATCTTCATAAAGATATTTATTGACTGACAGGAGCTATACACACAGTAAATACACAATGTACACATTCTTTTATCACATTCCTCTTTTACAATTGTAGTCTACGTCTTATAGATTTAACTATTTGAATTTTGAATATATTTACATTTTAATTGTACCTGAATCGATTATATTATAGGCAAAATTTAACTGACACAGATAATGGCAATTAACATGTCAAAGATGTTTGAGGTAAAATGTCCAAGATTTAGGCCAGACATTTTCCACAAAAAAAAAGCAATAACCAACAAGTGTTTTACCCCTTTACTGCTAGAATTGTGTGAAATGAAACAGTCACTTAACATAAATTTTACTGGGAAAAAAGACCTTCTGGTTGTGTAAACGAAAGATAACACTTTATTAAACTTTATAAACAGAAACAGTTTAGCAAAGTTTCATCATGTCCCAGTACTTATGATCGATGATCTCACAGTGCACAGAAGGTACAATATATAGGCTTTGTTCAAAAATATGGCAGAGAGAGCAGTCATACAGAAATGAAACAGGTGAATAGCTGTAAGGTCAGGCAGCGCAGAGAAGCAGTTGCTTAGTAACCTCCATGAAGTTTGCACCCCATATAATTAAATCATTACCAAATCTATACCATTCGTTTGTGCTGATTTGTGCCACAAAAATGAACGTTTGTGTTGGTTCGGTGTTTGAGATATTAGACATAATTTGTTTTGACTGTGTGACCTCACTTTCCACCCCTTGTGGTCCAAATATCTCCAAATAGGTGCCGTTCGTTCGTGCTCAATTTGTGACGTTAAAAAAAAACATCATAAAGTTTCTCTTTCTTTGTATTTAACAAGAAATCGCGCAGGCTAAATCCCATGTCAGTCACTCTCACTCGTCTCCATTGTTTGTGCTCATTTCTGGTTTGTGCCATGTTTGGTATCTTGAAGCATTAATTTTTTGGCAAAGATTAATCATAATGTTTTCCTTTCTGTGTATTAAACAATATACTGTACCTTCTGTGCACTGTGAGATCATCGGTCATAAGCACTGGACACGATGATACTTTGCTAAACTGTTTCTGTTTATAAAGCTTAAGAAAGTGTTATCTTTCGCTTACACAACCAGAAGGTCTTTTTTCCCCAGTAAAATTTATGTTAAATGACTGTTTCATTTCACAAAATTCTGGAAGTAAAGGGGTAAAACACTTGTTGGTTATTGCTTTTTTTTTCTCTGAAAATATCTGGCCTAAATCTTGGACATTTTACCTCAAACATCTTTGACATGTTAATTGCCATTATCTGTGTCAATTAAATGTTGCCTATAACAATCGATTCATCAATTCATAGATTCAGGTACAATTAAAATGTAAATTAATTCAAATTCAAATAGTTAAATCCATAGGACCCAGACTACAACTGTAAAAGAAGAATGTGATAAAAGATTGTGTACATTGTGTATTTCGCATTTAGTATTTCACAGAAACAGTGAACGAGCCACCATTAACTTCTGAAATGTTTCGCACCCGTTTCTTATGTGCAGATCCAATAATATAATGTAAACTGCTCGTACCGTCATCTAATGACATCCTCTTCGAGTGGCATGTGGAAGAGGGGGTGTGTCTTATAACTGAGTCGAAAGTTCATTGGTTGCTCTCACGAGTCAATAGTCCAGTGGCATTTTTTTTTTACACGATTCTCAGTTGATTAAAGAAAAGGAAAAGAAAAGGAAAAGCAAAACGAAAAAGAAAAGCCATTGGTAAATGGATGAGGAAAAGCAATTGGCAAATGACTTAAGAACAGCAATTGCCAAATACCTTTTTAAAATGCAATTTAAAAGGTGCTTTTGAAGTGCATTAAAAAGTGCATTTAAAAGACTCATTAATGGACTCATTTACTGCTACATTTAATGACATTTTAAAGATGAAATAAATATGATTTACTAATGCACAATTTTATTGTTAAATATAATGACATTTTTAAACATTAATTAAATAAACACATTTAAATGTGTCTTTTTATTTGTCCATTTATAAATTGATTTATTTATTCAAGTTTTTATTTTCAAATGAATCAATTGATAATTTATTCCTTCATTCTTTTGTAAATGGCACTTCTGGGCTTCAGCTGGTATGGACTGACAAATGGTAAAAGAAAAGGAAAAGTCAAACAATAAAGAAAAGCAATTGTCTAATGGATGAAGAAAAGCAACTGGCAAATGGACGAAGAAAAGCAATTGCCAAATGGTTTTTAAAACGGCATTTACAGTATAAGGTGCATTTAAAAATGTCTTATTAATGTGCTGTTTTACGTATGTTTATTTGTCCATTTTTAAATTGGTTTATTTATTCACATTTAGATGTGTCTATTTATTTGTCCATTTATAAATTGGTTTATTTATTCACATTTTTATTTCCAAATTAATAGATTGATAATTTATTTCTTCATTCTTTTAAATGGCACTTCTGGGCTTCCATACAGAAAGGGTTCCAAGATGAAGATGAAGTTTGCAGTCTTGAAGAAAGAAAATTCTGAAGAAATGGTGACTGAGCACCCGCTTATATAGGCCAACTGCGCACCTACAGGGGCGGGGCTCAGACACTATTGCCAATCAGAGTATTGCCGTGATTGTATAAGGGTTTCAACAAGGTCGTGTAGAAGGACACTCCCCATAGTGCTTACAGCAATGTCGAGTGAACTGAATCGAAAGGGAACTGCATTTGGATGGGTAAAATGTGCCCTTTCATAAAAATGTCAAAATACACACACACACACAAAATGCAAACTCCACACAGTCACAATGGTCTAAAGGGGTCTTCTCATGTCAGTATTTTGCTTTGTGTTGTGTTTTGTCCTCTAGAGGTCCTCATGGTGCTCTCTTGCCCAGCTTTCTCAACTTGTAGTTAGTCTTATTAGGTTCACATGTGTTTCATTCAGCTTTGTGTATTTAAGTGACTCTGTCTCCTAGTTTCTTTGCTTGGTGTTTAGTTGTTCTGAAACCAGTGCTTGAGTAAGTGTTCTCTAAACTCTGTGACATTTGATTATCTCTGCCCTTGGATTTATTTTTTGTGGACTTTCTCCTCTGGAGTTTTTTGCTTCAAGATCTTTGGAATTTTTAAATATGTTTTGTGGAATGCCCTTTTTGGATTGGTATTGTTTTTGAGAATTACTTTTTGCTGTTTTTTTGCTCCAGCTGTGGTTTTTTGTTGCCTGAACTTTTAAAATATTTTCTGGATCTCAACTTCTCCTAAGTGCATCTTACTGTTGGGTTCATCATCCTCCAGTTGTTCAAGGGTTGAGAGTCTGACTCTCACGCTGGACACCTGAGTTCAAGTCCTGGCTTTGACACCAGGCTTTTTAGACCACCTCACCACCTGTGATTTGTTGGACAAAGTTTGAATTTATATATACTGTAGGAGAGGTAAAAATGTCTTGAGTTGTTCCTGGCAGGCAACTCAGCCTTACATATGGTTAGGATTGAGGATGGTGGCGAGGTAAGGGTATCTGCTGTCTGCCAGGACTACCTGCTCCAAAAAGGGATGGGAGCTCTAAACCACCAGCAAAGATATAGGGAGCCCCTTACCTAACCCTTTCCCTAACCATCTGTGGAGGTGTCACCCCCTTTTGGAGTTGGCGTAACCCCCTTATGGAGTAACCCTGCCCCTTCCGGAGAAACCAAGCCCTATTTTGGAGATTCCGCCCCTATGTGGAGATCTCCGGCCTGCAGCTATAATTACTTGGAAAATGGAGCTCACATATGCCCAGACGCCCAACAACACTTACCGCTTTGGACACTGGGGGCAGTGTTTTGCATTTCAGCAAGCACAGACCAATTTCAGCTAAAGAAATTTCAACTAACTGTTTCCAAGTTTGTGAATTTATTTTTTTATTTTTATTTTTTTTTTAGGACTTTATAGTTTATAGTAAAAAGAGCATCATGTGTAAAAAATGACTTAAATAAGATTCTATATCTTTGTGTAACATGATGTCTGTACTGAATTCGCTTTGTTTTTGTATCACTGTTACAAGAGTCTCTTAAATTCTGAAAACAAAAAAGGACAAGAAAAATGTCCTGGTTACTTTCGTAACCTCTGTTCCCTGATGGAGGGAATGAGACGTTGTGTCAATGTAGTGACACCAGGGGTCACTCTTAGGAGCCCCAAACACCTCTGCTTTTTTTTAAAAAGGCCAATGAGAATTGGCGAGTGGAATTTGCATGCCACTCCCCCGGACATATGGGTATAAAAGGAGCTGGTATACAACCACTCATTCAGGTTTTGTGCTGAGGAGCCGAGACCAGGTCCCGGCCATTTCAGTGGGTAGTTCAGCATTGTGGCAAGAGGAACACAACGTTTCTTTCCCTCCATCAGGGAACGGAGGTTACGAAAGTAACCAGGACGTTCCCTATCTGTCACTCACTCGATGTTGTGTCGATGTAGTGACACTAGGGTTCCCTATACAAAATGCCACAACTAGCTGAAATGTGTTGCGTGAACTGGTGGTGTGTGACGGGCAGACTGCTGTGTGCCTCTTAGCCAGCGCACCAGGCCGTCATGTAACCTCCCCCAACACTCTTATGAGCATTGAATGGTCCATCAGGAACAAGTATAGGGACAGGCTAGCCCAGCCGAGGCCTTTTTTCCCTCTCTTTTCTCCCCAAAAAGAGTGGAATTTGTTAACTGACTGGGAGCCATAAGTGTCTGTGTCGGGGGGTGTCCCTCCCAAGGGGAAGACACTGCGGAGACCACACCCCACCCAAAAAGGGGGGGGGGGGTATTTTGAGTGGAATATGTCACATGGTCTTACCGAGTCTTGTCGGAAGTATGTCATGTTCAGAGGACCCATGGTTGGTCCTACCCGAAGGGGGAGGAGTTTCTACAGAGCATAGCAACCAGGGGCAGAGGGGCCTCTGCCCAAGGAAGATGCAGTTTGCTGTCAGGGAAATAATTTTTCCGGAAGATATCACATGGGGTCACCTTCGGGGAACCAGCAGATGTGGAGCACCTACCTCAGTACAGGGGCTCATTAGCGCACATACTGGGATGGTCAGCGAGTTTCTCCGCAAACTCAGCTGCCAGAGGGCTAAGGAGGAAAGTTATCCAGGGATCACAGTCTGTGAACACGACTGGGAGTCAAGAGCACACATCTTCACCTCAAGGGAGGGGAAAGGCGCTATGCGCAAGCGGTACACCCGGCCAGTTGTCCCAGAACTTACCTGCTCGTGCCTGCCAATACATGGAACGAGAACGGCTCAACCCGGAGATTGTAGAACCTCGCAAAGGCGTTGGGTGTTGCCCAGCCCGCTGTTCTGCACATATCTGCCAAAGTGGCACCACTGGCCAGGGTCCAGGAGGCCACTACACTCCTGGTGGAGTGTGTACGTAACCCCACAAAGGGTGGCATGTCCTGAGCCTGATATGCCATCGTGATGGCATCGATGACCCAGTGGGCTTCCTTTCCGATGTCCACCAAAGCAAACAAAGAGCTGCTCGGAGCTTCTAAGGCTCTGCTTGCGATCCAATTAGATGCGTAAAGCTTGCACCAGATACAGCAACGGCAAGGCTGGGTCTGCCTCCTCCTGTGGCAGCGCTTGCAGGTTCACCATCTAATCCCTAAAAGGAGTCGTGGGAACCTTGGGCACATAGCCCGGTCGGGGTCTCAGGATCATGTGAGAGTAACCCAGACTGAACTCCAGGCATGATTCGCTGACAGAGAACGCCTACAGGTCCCCTACCCTTTTGATGGAAATGAGCGCAGTCAGGAGGGCAGTCTTCAAAGAGAGTGCCTTAAGCTCAGCTGACTCCAGGGGCTCAAAGATAGCTCCCTGTAGACCCCGAAGGACTACGGAGAGGTCCCATGAGGGGACAAAGCATGGTCTGGAGGGATTCAACCTCCTAGTGCCTCTCAGGGACCTGATGATCAAGTCGTGCTTCCCCAAATACTTACCATCTACTGCATCGTGATGCGCTGAAATAGCGGCTACATACACCTTCAGGGTGGAGGGGGACAGCCTCCCCTCCAGCCTCTCCTGCAGGAAGGAAAGCACTGATCCGACTGCGCATCTCTGCGGGTCTTCACGTCAGGAAGAACACCACTTAGCGAACAGATGCCACTTCAAGGCATACAGATGCCTCGTAGAGGGAGCCCTAGCCTGGGTTATCGTGTCTACCACCACGGGTGGTAGGCCACTTAGGTCTTCCATGTCCCGTCCAGGGGCCAGACGTGGAGATTTCAGAGGTCTGGTCATGGGTGCTAGATGGTGCCCCGTCCCTGAGAAAGAAGGTCCTTCCTCAGGGGAATTCGCTGGGGGGGGCTGTCGTGAGGAGCGTGAGATCCGAGAACCACATCTGGGTGGGCCAGTAGGGTGCTACTAGGATGATCTGCTCCTCATCCTCTCTGACCTTGCACAGGGTCTGTGCAAGTAAGCTTACTGGGGGAAACACGTATTTGGGTAATCCAGGGGGCCAGCTGTGTGCCAGTGCATCTATACCGAGGGGTGCCTCGGTCAGGGCATACCAAAGCGGGTAGTGGGAGGATTCCCTGGAAGCAAACAGGTCTACCTGTGCGCGACCGAATCAACTCCAAATCAGCTGGACCACCTGAGGGTGGAGTCTCCACTCTCCCCTGAGGGTAACCTGATGTGACAGTGCATCCGCTGCAATGTTGAGGTCGCCCGGGATGTGAGTGGTTTGTAGCAACTTGAGGTGCTGCTGACTCCAGAGGAGGATACGGCGGGCAAGTTGTGACATGCAATGACAGCGTAGACTGCCTTGGTGGTTGATGTACACTACCGACGCTGTGTTGTCCATCCGGACCAACACGTGCTTGCCCTGGATCAACGGCAGAAACCTCTGCAGGGCGAGCAGCACTGCCAACAACTCGAGGCAGTTGATGTGCCAACGCAGCCGCGGGCCAGTCCAGGAGCCAGCGGCTGTGTGCTCCTTGCATACGGCGCCCCAGCCAGTCTTGGAGGCATCTGTTGTAACAACGACGTGCCTGGAGACCTGCTCTAGGGGAACCCCTGCCCGTAGAAATGCAAGGTCATTTCAAGGGCTGAAGAGGAGGCGACAGATCGGCATGATGGCTACACGATGTGTCCCGCGGTGCCATGCCCATCTCGGGACTCGAGTCTGAAGCCAGTGCTGAAGTGGTCTCATATGCATCAACCCGAGCGGTGTGGCCGCCGCTGAGGATGACATATGCCCCAGGAGCCTCTAAAAAAGTTTCAGTGGAACCGCTGTTCTCCATCTGAACGCCTTCAGACAGTTCAGCACCAACTGTGCATGCTCATTCGTGAGGCGCGCTGTCATCGAGACTGAGTCCAACTCCAGACTGAGAATAGAGATGCTCTGAACTGGGAAGAGCTTGCTCTTTTCCCAGTTGACCCGAAGCCCCAGTCAGCTGAGGTGCCAGAGCATGAGGTCCCTGTGTGCACACAGCAACTCTTAAGAGTGAGCTAGGATTAGCCAGAGTCGTCGAGATAGTTGAGGATGCGGATGCCCACTTGCGGGGCAAGGGCAGCCTCTGCGACCTTCGTGAAGACGCGAGGGGACAGGGACAGGCCGAAGGGGAGAACCTTGTACTGGTACACTTGACCTTCAAAGGCAAACCGCAGGAAGGGTCTGTGTCGAGGTAAGACTGAGACGCGAAAGTACGCGTACTTCAGGTCTACTGCCGCAAACTAATCTTGATGCCAGATGCTCGTTAGAATGTGTTTTTGCATCAGCATCTTGAACGGGAGTCTGTGCAAAGCCCAGTTCAGTATTCGCAGGTCCAGGATTGGCCACAACCCACCACCTTTCTTCG
This sequence comes from Myxocyprinus asiaticus, assembly GCF_019703515.2. Classification (NCBI taxonomy): domain Eukaryota; kingdom Metazoa; phylum Chordata; class Actinopteri; order Cypriniformes; family Catostomidae; genus Myxocyprinus; species Myxocyprinus asiaticus. The sequence continues at coordinate 8,072,559 of NC_059391.1, forward strand.
GCATGATGAAGTAAGGGCTGTAGAACCCTTTCTTCATCTCGGATGGAGGGACAGGCTCCATCACGTTCACCGAGGTGCCTGGCGAACTGAATCACGTAGCTGAGTCGGACGGTCCGGGTCAGCCACCACAAAAGGTTGGAAAGCGCGAGCCACGCGTCCAAACTCCGGGCGAGGAGGACCAAGGGAATGATCACATTGGATGTACCGGCGGGTGGGGCCTCGCGGCAGGATGGAGCTCGAGGTGCCACATCGAGGGGATTCGGGCCCCGTGGCTGTGCTGAGTCCAGGGACATCGAAGCACTTACCTGGCTCCTGCCGCCCACCATATGATTGGCCGAGGAGGGGGGAGGAGGAGTCTCGTCCCGTAGTCCACCGGACTCAATCCCATGTGGGCGTGTTTTTACCTCAGCTGGGCACACAGGGGCGGGGGGACCGCCGCTGTGGGGCCATACCTGCAAAGATGGGACGGTGGACGGTGGTCGTGACGACGGCCATGCGCACCGAACATGTGACCCAGGGAACAAGAAAACTCTTTTATTGAATTGTTGGGTAGCGCAGCCTCTTGGACATGCGACAAAATTAAATGCAAATGAAACAAAAGATTCTCCTCCCTCCACCAGGGGATGGAGTGGTCTGCTCACCAGCTCCGGAGAAGCGGGTCTCCTTGCCCCTGGGTCACCCATCTCAGGGGCGCTTTGAAGCCTTCCTCAGGTTCTTGGCAGCTGGCCGTGAGACGGGTGGCGTCTGCTTCCTGTGCTGGGCTCCACGCCGGGGCTGGGCCACGGGGCGGGCTGTGGCAGAGCCGGTGTTGTAGTTGCAGACAGGTTGCGACGAGCAGACGGGGTGTGGGGTCTTGAGCCGTGCCGGGTCAGGATGTGCTGTATGGCCTCCGTCTGCTGCTTCACCGTGAGAACTGCTGGGCAAAGTCCTCGACGGTGTCGCCAAATAGGCCAACCTGGGAGATGGGGGCATCAAGGAACCATGCCTTGTCAGCCTCGCACATCTCAACAAAGTTGAGCCAAAGGTGGCACCCCTGGACCACTAGGGTGGACATCGCCTGCCCGAGAGACCGCGGCGTGACCTTCGTCGCCCGGAGAGTGAGGCCGGTCGGCGAGCGCAGTTCCTGCATCAATCCCGGGTAAGAACTACCCTTGTGCAGTTCTTTTAGCGCCTTGGCTTGGTGTACTTGCAGGAGAGCCATGATGTGCAGGGTGAAGGCGTCTTGTCCAGTGGCACCGTAGGCTCTAGCCATCAGGGATGACGTAAACCTACAGGCCCTGGATGGGAGTTTCGGGCGCCCAATCCAGGTGGCGGTGCTCTGCAGACACAAGTGCACCGCAAGCGCCTTATCCACCTGGGGGATCAACAAATACCCCCTGGCCGCTCCGCCATCGAGGATAGCGATAGCGGGGGAGCTGAAAGACCGGGACCGGGCAGTAAAAGGTGCCTCCCATGATCTTGTCAGCTCCTCATGCACTTCCGGGAAGAAAGGAACGGGGGCGGGGTGTGGCCGTGGGCGGCGCCCCGAGCCCAGGAACCAATCGTCGAGTCGCGAGGATTCAGGGGAGAGCGGAGGGTTCCATTCTAGCCTGACACTCGCGGCCACCCGGGAAAGCATGTCCGTCATTTCCGCGTCGGCCTGGGACTGGGCGACCACTCCCGAAGGAGGAAGCCCAGTCAAAGCCTCTGCGTCCGACTGGATGAGCCCGCTCTCCAATGCTGCGCTCGATAACTTGTCTTCTTCCCGGGCTCTGAACAAGATGTTGAACTCACCCTGAGACAAGCTGGCGATCTTGTCTGAGCGCCCGACCGGAGCAAGCAAGCGTGCTGGGGAATGGGAGGTCCGTGGGGGGATACCCAGCAGAGGTGGTCCCATTAAGGTCCCCAAATCGCCCCCAGTGCTAACTGGCATGGCCTCATACCCGTAGGTAGAAGGACCGAGGCGGGGAGCCACTGGGGTGGCTTGCTTTCTTACGAATGCAAGCCGCAACTGCAACGTTGCCATGGTCATGTTCTCGCAGTGAGGACGAGACCCATCCACGAATGATGTCTCCGTGTGGGCAGCGCCCAGACACGTAAGACAGCGATCGTGGCCATCAGAAGCAGAGAGATATCGACCGCAACCAGGAATAACACACAGGTGGAAAGGCATCTTTAAAAAGACGTTCTGTGTGTGCCCCTCTTTTAGAAAGCAAATATACTCTTTTTTTTTTTTTTTTAGAATATACTCTTTTAGTTGTTTCTGCCGAAGTGCCCAGGGGCATTCTCTGCACTCCACGGGTGCAGAGGGGGAGAAGCCGCTGAAATGCACTGTAGAATCCAGCAGATGAGGTGAGTGAACTTTGCGGATGAATTCAGCTTCAATTAATAGAACCACTCGGCTGCGAAGAGAAAATCTGAATGAGTGGTTGCATACCAGCTCCTTTTATACTCGTATGTCCGGGGGAGTGGCATGCAAATTCAACTCACCAATTCTTATTGGCCTTTTTTAAAAAAAGCAGAGGTGTTTGGGGCTCCCAAGACTGACCCCTAGTGTCACTACATCGACACAACATCGAGTGAGTGACAGATAGGGAACTGTATTACTACAAACCATTTTTATTGACATAATTTTTTAGAAGGCAAAACATTAAAACAATGCACATTCATAATACATTAATGCACACATACTGCAGGCCTATGCATAAAATCATAACCAGATAAAACTCCTGGGAGCGAGTGATCATGGCATAATGTTGCATAACATGCTAAATAAACTATGTAAGCCAAAGTTACTTGATAATCCAGCACATGAGGGCAACATTGTTCTTTTGGGAAAGTAATATTTGATGAACGAAGAGTAGCATGTTTGACCTTTATGAAAATGATCATGGATCATTTTCATAAAGTCGGTTGGCCAGCTGCCATTTATCAAAATGTGTCTGTAAATGTTCTGTATTACCTGACTTTTTCCACAAGGTCACAGACAGTGGTATTCAGGGAAAGGAAACTAAGTAAATATTCAGAGTTAAATCATGGGTTAATGATCTAAAGAAAGGCCAATATTCATCGACCTTCAGGTGATACAGCACCCAAGAACTGTTCAGTTCTGCATTCCTACCACAGAGATGAAGAATCTTCGAGACAACGGTAGCTTTGTTTATGATTATAGTTTGCACACGTTGATCAGTAATGAATGTAATTAAATTTACATTTAAAGCAAAGAAAATAAAGTACAAAATTTGGAGTATTTCCATGCATATGTTCTCACCAGACGAGGTCAGAAACTTTCTCTGCAACATGTGTGTCTGAAAGTTATGCTTTACCGCACAGAATCTACACAATCGATTATTAGTGGTGTTTGATAAGTCAAGCACCACTATTACTGTTACTCATACCTTTGAAGAAAACTGAACAAACCCCTAATCCTAAGTATAAAACATTTGGTAACACATTCTGCACTGTTCTTGACTTTTCCCTGACAATATGGCAGCTAGAATGGGACAACAGGGCTTATGGTAATGTTTCACATTTTTTTGTTGTGCCATATAAGAAAAATAAGGCAGAGAGGTTGTATAATGGTATGATCTGTATGTTTGCGCCATAGGCTTCTGTTTTGGAACTAGTTTTTAATTGAAGCTGGATACTGACCTCCCTGAGAGGAACCACCCACACCCAGGAGACATGGTACAAGACCTGTCCCATAGGCATCTCTTCACGGCCCTTTCTGTAGATTAATCTAAAGAGATATTCTTCAATCATCATAGTAAAAGAAAAGAGTCAGAACTTCTAAATATTTATCTACTAACATGGTCACTTCTCTCATGGGCATTGTATAATTAGTGCTATTTTTTCCCCAAAACTAAGTAAACACGTTTAGAGTGGGGTAGTTACAGTATCATGGTGACTTTGTGGGAAACTACAAGGAAGAGAAACATGGTAGATTACAGTGATGTGTAAAAATAACTTCTTAGTGTTTGGCCAAGGAGTTTAATACCGTATGTGTAAATAGTTTCCCACCTTTCCTGTATATGAGTAGTAAAGGAATAGCTCACCTAAAAATGAAAATTGTGTCATCATTTACTCACCTTCATATCATTCCAAATCAATATGCTGATATTTTTTTATGTGGAACATGAAAGGAAAGCTTCACAAAAACTTTGTTTTTTTATAGCTTGACAGCCTTGGTCACTATGAACTGTTGTTTGGAAAAAAAGCTGCATGAAAATTCTTCAAAAAATGAAGAAAAATTCTTTGTGTTTTCAACATGATCACACGGGAAGTCGGCATGTTGTTTTGTAGGATCGGCCACATTATGCCGACTCAGGGACAAGCGGCATCTCCTATCAGACATGTTTGCATCGGCTCCAGTATGTTTACATTCTTCTGTGATGCGACCGGAAGCATATTTTGTCAGCAGTGTGGGAGACTCAGTTCGGATTCCGTGTTGAATCCAAGAAATGATGATGGTATGATCAGTGACAAGCGTGATTTGGAGGTTGCAATTTTCCCTCTAACATTACAGTTTTACTCCACTGAAGGTTAGGTTTAGGTTTGGGGTTTGGGGAAAAAGTTAATTAAATATCCTTTCCTCTTCACTGTATTATTGTTTAAGTGTCCTTGAACTCTGGAAAGGCGCTATATAAATTAAATTAAACATAATGTACAGCTGAAAACAACTTGCTTCACAACTCGCTTTTGACACCCATCTATGGACATTTCACACCGAAAATGGAGCTCACACGTGCCCATACACCCAACAACACTTACCACTTTGGCCATTGGGGGCAGTGTTTCGCATTTCAATAAACACAGACCAATTTTAGCTAAAGAAAAATCACCCTCCTGTTTCCGATTTCACTGTGCGATCACTCTGGTGTATTTTGAAAGATGAGAGGGAGTAATTAATGACAGAATTTTAATTTTTTGGTAATTTTCATAAACTACCCCTTTTAATGATTTAACCCACAATAAAAATAAAAAAAAATAAAAAAAAAAAAAAAAAAAAAATAGACAAATGATTAAAGTATTAGTAGTAAGGATCTTTTTAGTGAGATAAAGATAATAATTATCACATAATTAAAGACAAATCTAAAAAGATAACAACAGGTTACAATCTAGCACTAGCATTTTGACAGATTAAGCTGTGGTGCTCATGTGGGCAACACAAGTTCGAATCTGGCTAAATATCTAGATGAATAAATAAAAATAAATAAATCAATTCAGGTCAAATCAAATCAATAAAATATAATACTGAAATTTTATTTATTTATTTAAATAAATGCAAACATGCAAACATACATACATTCATACAGTCCATACAGTAAATACATAATTACATGATGCACTCCGGTAATATCAACATGACATACCTGTCAGAAATATGCATGCATTCAATAAAAATCAGTCGGTACATTGACAAATAAGGAGACTGAAGGGTGTCTAAAATAATCTATCTGTCTGTCTGTCTGTCTGTCTGTCTGTCTCTCCGTCTGTCTGTCTAAAGAGGGCATGAATTGTCAAACATGTTCTGAAGTTCATAATAAAATTAGCTCTACTTTCTGATCACAGTTATTTGTTAAGAATCCATTTCTAATTCTTTATAATATGTTTCTTATACACTAAACATTTGTGGAAAGAAATATTTATAAATGTTCTTGAAGGATCTAGAGGATATTACCACAAGTAGCCAAAAACAAAAATAGTCTGTCTTCCATACTCTCATAAAGTAAGCTACAGTGGCATGTTTAAAAAGATGGATATTATAACTTCCTGTTTAGAAAGAGTGGGCGAAATAGCGGTCATTATGTGGAGACTCAGTGAAGCGATGAGTGAGCCGATGAGTTTCGTAGCGCTGAGGGCACCAGAGGCGGAACATTTACACGGTTAACAGTGCCACTTTTACTCAGCTCCTGCCTAGGCAAGAGCTCAGACACCTCACATCAATGCGACGTGTTGTTTGACGAGAAGCATCAAGTTTAAGAATGTTTTGAGAGTTAAGAAAAGTCTCGAGAAACCTGAACAGAACATGATATGAGGACCGCTGGTCACGATCACGATCCGTAAAATAAAATGGGATGTGTTTATTTCAAAACTGTACGTAAAGGCACAGCGCTTCTCTTCTTTGTCATTCTTCAGGTAAGCCATTTCTTTATTTTGCATAAACTGTTATGTGTCCGAGGACAGATAAAACAAATAGTTTTGACTAATGTGAGCACACCTTGCCTTGACCTGGACTTAGGATGTGACTTGAAGCATCTTCTTGGTTTTGGCATTATTATATTTAGTTGGTTTATGACAGACAGTATGTGATGAAGAGATTAGTTGTTGATATTGTGTTCTGTTGGTTGAACATATTTGAAGAAAAAAAAAAAAAAAAAAAAGGCTCAGAACAGTGAAGTTACTGTAGTTGTGAGAAATTGTCCAGCATCATTTGTTTGCAGATGCCGCTTGGTGATATTTTGTATGTTATGTAGGCTACACGTTGCTAAATATTCTACTGTCACAGTAAAAAAACAAAAAAAATATAATGCTATAAGTAAAATCTACTTCATGACAAAAATTGATTAAAGTGAGTAAATGTAACTTAAACATTTCAGTTAATACAGTAACATTTACTTACAATTATTTTTACTTTACTTTAAATCCAATAAGACAATTAAATACATTTAGTAGAATATACATATTTTATAAGAATTTTTTCACATTTTGATCTTGCCTTTTAAACACGTTTAATCATATAACACATGGCATACATAAGTCTTCCCCATGGGATCTTAGTGCATGCTGTATGTTGTGTATTAGACTACAGAATTTATATACACTGTTGTAATTGTTTGGTAAATTTTTTTTTTTTTTTAAGTGTGGAGTTCTTTTTCTGCTCAAAATGACCTGTTCATGGTAAATAAATAAATAAATAATAAAAATCAGTTGATTGTTACCGTCATTGTGTCAAGTGTTCAAGTCTGTATGCACAGCACTGTAATTTGTATTACAAAGTAATAAATCGTTGTATAGTATGAACAACACAATATTAGATAGATTAAACATAAACTGTTCTTTCCTGTAGGCCAGGCCTATATGTTATTATGAAATTAGGTGATGCATGAATTGATATGAATGAAGTAGTTAAATAAAAATATGTCAATCACAGTAGTATATTGACTGATCTGATGAACTTCCAGCCTTGTAAACATGTAATAATTATCATGACAACATAAAGCACTGACAAATAAGCCTGGTGTAAACATTAATATGAACGTCAGTAACAAATCACACAAACTAAAGTGCAGACTGCAGAAATATAAAAACAAATCTGTGGAGTATTGTTCAGATAATTCAAAGTCACTGTAATAAACATACATGTAAACAAGTGGATTGCACTTTTTAAACACTGTCTGTGAACTTTACTACACAGTCTTTAAATAAATAAACTATACATATACATACATACATATATATATATATATATATATATATATATATATATATATATATATATATATATATATATATATATATATCTTACTGATCTCCAGTCAGTAACATAACATACAAAGTGCTGAAAAATAAAGGAGAACAAATATCTGCCTGTACCTCTTTGACAATATTTAGGTAAATCAAAGTTAAACGTAATATAAACATGTGAATTGTGCTTTTTAATTAAATCTTAAAAGAAAAAGAAACACTGTCTGAACATTAATATAAATATTAATCTTAATTATCTCCAGTCAGTAACAGCAACACACCACACAGACTAAAGTGCACAATGAGTATGGCACTGCCAGCCATAATGATCCAACTGAATGGTTCTCAGTAGCTCACACTTTTGTTGGTTTTAAGGACGAGCGAGTGCAAGTCACTATATTCCCTCCGGTGCTAAACAGGTGCTCTGAGGGGCCACTTGTGGCTGGTACACAAAGATACTTGCGGGCTATCTTGCACAGTTGTGGAAAGTTGATCTTGTGCACCTTCCACCAGGCCAAGGGATCGTCCTCTCTGTCAATGACAGGAGTCAACAGGTAACTGTTTAACTCTGCCTCCGCGACATCTTCAAGTTGCACAGGCAAAGCAGAAGAGGCCACACTGGTTTTGAAAAGGCTGCCAAGAGACTTCTTTGCCTTTTCCCCAGAGGGCTGAGCACTTTGAAACTTCTGAACAGTTTCAGTATGAGATCTCTTCTCCTGCCAGAAGGAAAAAAAAAATCACATTAGTTTTGCAGTTGAATTACATATAAATATGTATGTGTTTGTGGAAGTATCATATTCAAGGACATAATTATTATTAACCTGGTTATATGTACGTCTTGCTAATTCTAGCATTTCCGTCTTCAGTCCGGTCTTAATGGCAGGGATGTTGTCTGCGCTGATGTACTGCGTTTTGAACCTAGGGTCCATGAATGACGCAACATCCAAAAGCTCCTGGGTGTTGGGGGTCACTATATTTGTCATTGAGGTATGCCAGGACCTTGGTTTTAATCGACCTAGTCAGGTCAGTGTCCTCAGCATCTTCAGCCAGGACTGATGTGGCCAGAAGGTGGAGAACTGGCTTGAGGTAGGAGATGCTCACATACTCCTCTCCAGAAAGAGCGTCTGTAAATTCCAGGAGAGGATGCAGTGCCTTGTGAATAGACTCCAACACTTCAATATCCTGCCAGGTTAAGACGAGGGAGCATGCATATCGGTCACCTGACAATACATGGGATATGGCTTTGGCCTGTTCCAGCACTCTGGCAATCATCTTTTCTTTGGATCCCCATCTTGTTGGGCACTCAGTTATGAGGGTGTGCTCAGGAAGTTTGAGCTCCCTCTGTGCCTCAGACATCGCTGCCTTCATCTTCCAACTATGGGAGAAGTGCCCCACCAGCTTCTTGCATAGCCCTATTGCTCTTGACACTCTGTCATCTTTGATTGCATTTTCTGGGAAAAAAGAAATAAATAGAAATTGTGTAATTCATTGTGTAATTTGAGTTGTGTGATACAAGGCTATCACCATTACACACACACACACACACATTCTGTCTCTCACTCTGAAACTCACACTCTCTCAAACACACAGTCACACACTGTCTCTCTCTCTCACACACACACACACAAGATACTAATTTACCAATGGCAAGATGTAATCTGTGGCCGAAACACAGGAGCCTGGTCCATTCATTAAGCTGTGCTGCCTTCACCATATTTGATGTGTTGTCCATCGTAATGCAGACAAGGTTCTCTTCGTGGAGATCCCAGCTGACAAGCCCCTCTCTCAGGCCGGCTGCAATATTTTCCCCTGTGTTGTCATCTGGGAAGTAGGCAGTTTGAAGGCAGCGAGCTTTGAGGTCGAAGTCTTCAGTAATGAAATGCACCATAAGACTCTAATAGGGCTCCACTGTACGGCTTGACCACATGTCAGTTGTAGCAGCGAAAAACTCCTTTGTTTTCAGCTCCGCTGCGACTCTCTGTTTGCATTTTTTGTGTAGCTCCGGTATGGCGACCTGGCTAAAATATGTGCGGGAGGGCGTGTTGTATCGCGTATCCAGTGTATTTGTCAAAGCCGTGAACCCAGGCTTGGTCACCAGACTGAGGGGCATCATATCTTTCGCGATGAACTCTGTTACTGCTTGAGTAATTTCCACGTGCCGTTTTGAAGTACGTTCATATGAAGTTATGCTTATAAACATTTTGGTCAGTGATCCCTGCCGGGTGGTATTTGGCTTTGTGGTGTTTTTTTAAGTGCTGATACAGGTTAGTAGTGTTGCCCCGTGAGGTGGCAACGTTAGCAAGGCAGGTTTTGCACAATACCTGACGCTGCGCAGCATCTTCTTTTTTAAAGCCAAAATAGTCCCACACAACTGACATACTGTTCCTCTTTGACACTAAAGTTTCAACAGTGTCAGGTTCTGTCGAGCCTGAAGCCATTGTACAACAGGTAAAGGTACAGCTTAGCTTGCCAAGTTGATGCTTCCTCTGCAGACTGGTTTACACTCGCGTGTCACGTGACCAGTGTGTAATTGCAGCCTTTGCGGTTAAAAAATCTCGTTTTATCATATCGTGATATTAGCGCAAATGTGATTAATCGTTCAACCCTAGAAAATATAATGAAATTGGACAGTTGTAACCAGGGCCGTTACTAGGATGCGATCTTTGGTGGGGCATTTGTATGTTTGGACGGGTGGGCAACGTTGATTGTTTCGCCGTAAGACCGGGGTGCCCCTTCATCGTTTCACTGTCAAGTCAGGAAGGGGAATCAGAAGTTTCTGGGGGGGCTCGAGGCAAATTGAGGCAATGCTTTGGACAAACTGGGTAACAGTTGCATGATTCGGCAGCTGTGTATGTTCTTTTATTTTATTTTCTTTTCTCCCTAATTTGGAATGCCCAATTCCCAATGCGCTCTAAGCCGTCGTGGTGATGTAGTGACTTGCCTCAATCCGGGTGGTGGAGGATGAATCTCAGTTGCCTCCGCGTCTGAGACCGTCAATCCTACCCAGCTACCCAGGCCCCCCTACAGCTAGATTATTTGTAATGAATCTGAACTCTATTTAGTTTGTATTGTCCAGTTTTTTATTTACTTTCTGATGTAATTTATTGTATCTAATTTTTTTATGAATTCCTAGTTGTTCTTATTGCCACATTCAGGACAATATGCTCTTGTTAGGCCGTCATTGTAAATACTAATCTTGTTCTGAAGTGGCTTGTCTGAAGCTTAAAAAGATAAGATAATCACAAAAAAATCTCAAAGTAAAAAATAAAAACAAATCACACCTAATACTGTAACATTAATGACTCCAAGGCAATGCAAATTTGTACAGACCAATGACCATGAATTGAAATTCTCTTTACATTTTACGTATCACATCCATTTAGAAAATAATTGTGGACATAGGGTGGCACGGTGGCTCAGTGGGTAGCACTGTAGCCTCACTGCAAGAATGTCCTTGGTTTGAGTCCTGGCTCAACTGGGCCTTTCTGTGTGGAGTTTCTCTGTGTTTGCGTGAGTTTCCTCTGGGTGCTACAGTTTCCCCCACAGTCCAGAAAGACATACAGGTTAACTTAATTGGAGAACCTAAAGTGCCTGTGTATGTCTGTGTGTGTTGCCCTGTAATGGATTGGCCACCTGTTCAGGGTGTTAACCTGCCTTTGGCCCAAGACAGCTGGGATAGGCTCCTAGAAGATGGATGGATGGATTGATTTTGGACATGGCACACCTGAATGCAAAACAAGTTGGATGGAATGCATGCAAATGTTTGTTGATTCCCTCGGAAGTTGGATGCATAAAAGCAGGATGTAGAGCCAACAGAAAAAAAAGTCAAGTGACAGATGAATTTGCGTAAAATACCGCTGGGTTTGGTTGGATGCAAAGCCTTTGATGTCAACAATGTCAAAAAATATGGGTAGCATTTTGTCCTCCCTTTCAGAAGTTGCTAAGCCTATTTATTTGTCTGTCTTAACTAAGATTTTAGTATTTGCACTTAGCATTTTTCTTTCTATCAGAACATACATCTAAACCATTTTTGAGTCAACACCCTCCAGTTGAGAACCACTGGTGAATAAATGTTGTACAAAGGGATATACATGCACATTAATTATATAATAATAGCACAAAGTAAACGCACTTGCCAGTTTCCCAGTTTTTGTAAGTTACAATTGTATGGTATAAAATGTTTACTACGCAAAATGATTCAGGCTCTGAACTAATTTTTTTAAGGGTTTTATATTACAGTTCACCCAAATCTCAGGAGAGAAGGCAATTCTGATGATGACAGAATTGCCATTTATGTCATCATTTACTCACCCTCATGGTATTTCAAACCTAATGACTTTATTTCCTCTGTGGAACATAAAAGGAAATTGTACAATGAAAGTGAATGGTGACTGATGCTGTTATTCTGTGATTCTTTTGTATTCAGAGGAAAGAAAGTCATACAGGTTATGAACAACAAAAGGGAAGTAAATGACGACAGCGTTTTCTAGTGAGCTACACCTTTAAAGGAATATGTGTTCAAAACAAGTTAAGCTCAGTCGACAGCATTTGTGGCATGTTGAAATAATAATAATAATAATTTTTAAAAAAATACTACCTGTCCCTGTGGTTACAGTGAGGCACTTACAATTGAAGTGAATGTGGCCAATCCATAAATGTTAAAATACTCAGTTTCAAAAGTTTAGCCACAAGATATAAACAATATGCATGAAAACATAATTATAGTGTGATACAATCACTTACTAACCTTTTCTGTGTAAAGTTTTACAACTTCATTGCCATAACAATGTAATGCTGTAAAGCATGTTATTACGTAAAAACACTATTTAAACAACTTTACAGCTCAAATAATACACAAGTTTAAACAGAAGAATTAATATGTGTTTTTAAAAATTATAAACTTCACATTTCTGCCTTTAAACCCTCCAAAAATTGGCCACATTCACTTCCATTATAAGCACCTCGATTAACCTCGATTTTTCTTTTTTAGAAAAGGAGGGGTACGTCGAAATGAATTTTTGTGGTAATCAGCATTGTGGCAAAAATGATGTTGATTGAGCTTAACTTGTACTGAACCCGGAATATTCCTTTAAGACCAGCCTTATCTCCTGAGATTCAAACAACAACCTCTTTAAAAAGAACTGCAAAGTGGCCTTGTGTCAGTATCAAACAAAAATAAACACAGTTTAAGTTGAACCCCAGACTCAGGCCAGACTGTCTGGGGGTCATGATGGTGGAAAGCCCAAACTCAAGAAGTTTACATAATTCTTTTCCTGTTATTCTCACCACTCAATTGCTTCAGCCACCCCTTTCCCCCACCACACAGGCAGTTGCCCTGCTTTAAGGCTAGTCAAATGGTTTAGCGCAGCACAGTTGCAAAAGTATCCTTCTAAAGGGTCAGCAATTTAATTAACAAGCACACCAAAATTTAGCATTTTAGTTGATGTTATTGCTTTTTACTTGGTGTTTTAGCTCCCATTTGATCAATGGTTTTCAACAAGGAACCTGGTGCCCCCAAGGGGGCCACAGAAAACATCTAAGGATGAAATAAGATGGCTTAAAATGATAAAACATAAGTTATTTTAGAATAAAAACAAAAGTTGTCTTTGTTGCTCAAAACTAGCATATATTGTCTAGAACAATGGGTCAATGAGCCCGTTTACATGCACACCAATATGCTGGTTACTCCCAAAAATCAGCTTATTTACAAAATATGACAAAGCAAAAAATCTGCATAAAAATTACAGTTTTAATACAGTTTTTACTGTATTTTTAATTTAAGATATCAACTTTTTAATTATTTTCATGTTAATTTTTAATGATCTTATTAATTCATGTAAAATATAAATAATTACAACAAACAATTTAACTACACAATCTTTGCCTGAATGCAAAGTGTGTTTTTAGTGTGTTCACTTGTTTAGTTAACAGCCATTACAAAAATATAATGATATTGGAATTTAAGTTTGGGAGGTAGAAATAACAAAAAATGCATGGGTTTTGAACTAGGTGTTTAAAACCAACATTAAAAACCATTGCTACAGAAAACAAAAAAATGTGTGTAAATTAACCTTTTACTCTAGACCTTATAGTTACAGGAAAATAGCCCTTGTGACAACTTCCCCATGTGACATCTAGCCCCGATCTCCCATATTTATTTTCATTCAGTGGACAGATTAATGCCCATTTATTTTCATTCTAATTTCAACAGTAAATGCTAAGGCTGCAATGCTAAATTGCCATGCCTGTGTTCGAACAGTGGTTTATTTTAAATCTTTGTTGCCTTTAGCGTTTTTAAAAACAGTGGGAATTTCTTGCTTTTCATTATATAATTTTAATATAGTCCCAGATTGGTTTGATAGGTTATAAGGCTACAGACACATGATTTAATGCAAAATGCACATGCCAAAGTGAAGTGTAATTGTTGATGAGTCAAGCAGAATGGTGAAGTCATCTTGTATTGCTGGCACCATGAGAAGCTCTGTCTTTGGTAGATTGAGCTGGAGATGAGTTGTGTGTCATCGACATAACAATAATAGGAAAAGGCATGTGCCTAAATGACAGATCCCATTTATTTCATGTACAGAAGAGGAGAGGTCCGAGCACTGAACCCTGAGGTACCCCGGTAGCTAGTTGATGTGACTTGGACATCGCTCCCCTCCAAGATACCCTGAAGGACCTACAGTACCTGTGACAGATGACTCAAACAAGCAGAGTGCAATTCCCCTGATACCCATTGTAGAGAGTGTGGAAAGGAGGATCTGTTGGTTTACCGTGTCGAAAGCAGCAGACAGATCCAGAAGAATGAAAACAACACAATCATTTAAGGAAGTTAATTAATGAGACTTTTGTCAACTTCTCTATCTTTTACATTCAGGTTATGAAGAGAAATAGCTGAAATAGTTTTGAGGCCTCTCAAGACACTTACGAGGGTACTTTGTATTTAGTGGGTGTTTATATCCTAAATACAGTTAGCTTAAAATTGACTCTGGAACTTACATGCAAACCACATCCTGTGTAGAGTCCAGATCCTTAACAATTAGGCTACAAATCCAACTACATTTGGGGTATATTTCAATTGGACACATATTGTTGTGCCCAGAAGGTGGTGTGTACATTTTACATTTAAAGGAGATTCCAGGGCTGAATTTACAGATCTCTCTCGGATTTTTACATTGCAGTATTTATTAGCTGCTAAATGGCTAGAGAATTGTTTTGTACTAACCTTCAAAGTTTAGATGGAATGCAGCCTTTAGGTGGTGTTTGCTTTCCTATCAGTAAGAGCACATTCGTGGACACTGGAATGAGAATTAATCATTGCTGGTAACTGTACTGACTGTTATGTAAAAGCCACTTGTCTTTTTTTAAAGTTACAATATCAGTGTTTATTCTTAACTGTCAAACACATCATGTTAATGAAACCTTTAACATGTACCACAGTGGTACAAGAACTTATCATCTCACCTTACAATAGATTAGTTCTCTAAATTAAGTAGACTGAGGAGGTTTAAGATGATTTCAGTTCATTCCATTATTCTGATACAGACAAGGTAAAAACAAAATTACTAACGCAAAGCTCAGGCCTCTTCAAGCCTCTCCTGGCAGTAGTAGGGTGACCATACGTCCTCTTTTTCCCGGACATGTCCTCTTTTTCTTACCTTAAAAAAGCGTCCGGCCAGGATTTCTAAATTTGCGAAAATGTACGGGATTCGGCTTTAGTTGCATTATGATGTGCATCTGGTCTAATACTTCATTGTGTGTGCGTGCATATTTGCATTGCTTTAACCCCTCTTTGTAAGTCCCACCTTCTCGCACACCGATTGGTTGATTATAAGAGGCTTGCAGCAACTATTGGCCAAATTCCTGCCTGTCAATCTCTCCGCGAACGCACGAAGCGCTGTAGTGTTCGGCATCAAACAGTTGCTTGACAGTAGCAGCTCAGGGGAGAGCGGAGGGTTCCACTCTAGCCTGACACTCGTGGCCGCCCGGGAAAGCATGTCCGTCATTTCCGCGTTGGCCTGGGACTGGGCGACCACTCTCGAAGGAGGAAGCCCAGTCGAAGCCTCTGCATCTGACTGGATGAGCCCACTCTCCAATGCTGCGCTTGATAACTCACCTTCTTCCCGGGCTCTGAATGAGATGTCGAACTCACCCTGAGACAAGCCGGCGATCTTGTCCGAGCGCCCGACTAGAGCAAGCGAGCGTGCTGGGGAATGGGAGGTCCGTGGGGGGATACCCAGCGGAGGTGGTCCCATTAAGGTCCCCAAATCGCCCCCAGTGCTAACTGGCATGGCCTCATACCCGTAGGTAGAAGGACCGAGGCGGGGAGCCGCTGGGGTGGCTTGCTTTCTTACGAATGCAAGCTGCAACCACAACGTTACCATGGTCATGTTCTCGCAGTGAGGACGAGACCCAACCACGAATGATGTCTCCGCGTGGGCAGTGCTCAGACACGTAAGACAGCGATCGTGGCCATCAGAAGCAGAGAGATATCGACTGCAACCAGGAATAACACACAGACAGAAAGGCATCTTTAAAAAGACGTTCCGTGTGTGCTACTCTTTTAGAAAGAAAATATACTCTTTTTTTTTTAGAATATACTCTTTTAGTTGTTTCTGCCGAAGTGCCCAGGGGCGTTCTCTGCACTCCACGGGTGCAGAGGGGGAGAAGCCGCTGAAATGCGCTGTAGAATCCAGCAGATGAGGTGAATGAACTTTGTGGATGAATTCAGCTTCAATGAATACAACCGCTCGGCTCCGAAGAGAAAATCTGAATGAGTGGTTGCATACCAGCTCCTTTTATACCCGTATGTCCGGGGGAGTGGCATGCAAATTCCACTCGCCAATTCTCATTGGCCTTTTTAAAAAAAAGCAGAGGTGTTCGCTCCATTGGCCATCCCAGGTGCCACCCCAAAATCTTCACTATGATTGGCCAGCTCCAAAATCGGAGGCATGCCTTCAATAACGCCAGATAGAATCTAGTTGGTTTAAACCTGAGCGGGAACTGAAGCAGTGTCAAGAAATGACAGATAATTAGGTGGACACGCGGAACAGTGCGTACAGTCATCCGAAATGAAATATGGCTTGAACGCACAATAAACGTTATGCAGCATTTCATATCCGCGTGAACACGACCACTGAAGCGGGCTTGATAAAGTAATGTGAGGGAGCATTTCAATATAAACAACGGTTCCATTCACTCCAAACACTGCACAACATTACAACAAGCACTATAAGTATACAGACCAGTACTCTCAAAAATCCCTTTTCTGCCCTGCCAGCTGGACAAAAACGATAATGCAGTAAACAAATTCTTCATATTTCATCTTATTCTGACTAAAACCCTTTTTGGGGTGTGTATAACATCTGTGTGCATCATACTATAATTCGTTTGTCAAACGTGAGGATATCTTGTTTCTACCTAAAAACAGATCGCTGAAAGTTTTTTAATAACCATAAGATACAATGCCATATTTCGGCAGGTTCTTAATCATAATCATATTTTGGAGTCAACGAAATGAATAGGACTCTCAATTTTTTCATTTGCAGAAATGTGCTTCGTAGCTTTTATTTTATTTCATAATGTAATGCATTCAGCCTTAATCCATCACCTATAAAGAAAAGAAGCAAAAGTACAATTCAAATTTTTGATATCACAATAGTTTTAACATCAAATAAAAGTAGACAAAATACATTAACTACTCAAAAACATTTTACAGCATTGTTTAATTAAATAATCTTATTATATTTGGCAGTCCCAATAAATCGTAATACTGAGTGAAATCCAGGACAATGTGTAGCCTAGGTCTATGATAAGAAATATCTTTAATATTTTCTTTGTCGCAAAACAAAACAATATCCAACTTGAAAGTATTACGTCATGCCATTGTATCTTCATCTCTCCAAAACTGTGCAGAACTACAGTGTTCAATGTGAGGAGATGCGCTATTCTTAAAGAGACAGTAACCATGTTTTAAGAGACGCTTACATCTGGTCGTTTTGCAGACATTTTATTCAAAGTGACTCACAAATGAGAAAGACACAACATACATAACAATTATATTGAAATCAATTATGTACATTGTGCAAGTATAGGACACTTGATTTTAATTTTAGAGTTCTGTGTGTGTTTTGCAGTATTAATATTTAATTTCAAAATAATACAGTTTGATATATGCAAAGTTTACTTATGGCCCACTGCCCTCAATCAAGTTTGATTTTTGGCCCTTCATAGGAAAAAGTTTGGGCACCTCTGGGTTAGGGTAAGTGTTGGGCTTTAGGGAAAAAAAAACAATCAGGAAGTGGGGAGTAAGAATCTGGCAATGAGTCAGATTTCAGCACAACACCGGCAAGATGAGGCTAGATTATTTGAATTGTAATATGATAGACATATAGGCTGTGTCTCGTTTGGAAGGCTGCATGCTAGGTAGGACGCGTCCTTTGAAGGCTGCAGTATACCGAGTGTCCTCCTTTAAACAAGCCTCGATAAAATGAGACGGCCTTCGTAGGACAAACGGAAATGGAACGTAACATGGTTGCTATGACAGCACGCCACTCTTTAACAAGCAGGAGCACTTTGAGTGAGAAGGTAACAAAGTCCCTTTAGAAGGGAATGTATGAGGTACATTTTAGGAGAGTTATAATGTTGTAAAGAGAAAAGAAAATAGATTTTACAGGTGTACTTTTAGTCTAATACTTTATTTTAATTATATATTAATATAATTATACATATTATATACTCTGCACCCATCTACTGAGGTATTTCAACTTGGGAATTAACATTACTTGCGTTTGAACATCATATTTACGGGCAAATTGGCATCATTTTGTTTAGACATTTCCGTTGAAGCAAAGAATTGTGGGTTGTGAGTGCCCACGAAGGATACACCTAATGCATCCTCCGAATTCCCGTGAAAGAAGGTCGCATTCGAAGGCTGCATTCGAAGTGTCCTACCCGCTTTTCTGAAACGAAACAGCCTTGATGACGTATGCGGCCGACAAATGCGACCTCCGGAGGATGCGTTCTTCCAAACAAGGCACAGCCATAATATTGCTGTGCTGCTCAGCATTTGTCACACTCCTACCCACAAGAGGGTGCCGCTTTATCATGCATCGCTAACTGAAGCACACTATATGCAGACTATATTTAAAAACTTAGCCTTTTGCTGTTTAGTTAATCTTGCAAGGCCATATCACAATTTCAATTAACAATTTTTTATTCATTCATAAATACACAACAAAGAAAAACACAACACATACACATCGAATCAACATTTAACCCCCACTAATATCCCTCCCCAATCACCAACCCCACCCTGACCCCCAATGAACACCCCTGTGGTCACATATCATAATACACACACACACAAAAAAAAAGAAAAAAAAAAAGAAAATATAATAAACATACATAATTAAAATAAACTTTTCTCTCCACATCCCCTCCCCGAGAGTCACCAGAAAACTCTAAATAATTGCCCTATTTCCTAACAAACAAGTCCCAAAACCCCAGCCTTCTACTTGCCACCACCTCGAAAGCCGTACACCACTCCGGAAATGAGGGCGCTCCATCCGACGTCCATCCCCTTAAAATAATTTGCCTGCCAATCATGATACTGGTCAGAACCCAATTTTTTTTATGTGTTTATCCCCCAAATTTATGACCACCACATCACCCAAAATACAGAGTCTGGGGCAAAGTAAAAATTTGAGTGCCCAAAACATCACACATACAACTCTGAACCTTCAACTAAAATTCTTGGATCTTAACACACCTCCAAAACACATGGGTTGTGTCTCCATCTTCTGATTGGCATCGCCAGCAGGTGGGTGTGTCTTTAAGACCAAGCCTATACAATCTAGAGGGAGTCCAATAGAATCTACATAAAGTCTTGAATTGCATAAGGTGCACCCTTGCATCTCCAGATGCAGACTTGAGGTTTTTTAGAATCCTAGCCCACACTCCCTCCTCCAATACCAAGTTTAAATCTTTCTCCCATAATCTCTTGATAGAAGTTGAAGCTCCATCCTCCAGACTCTGAATTAGCAGGGAGTAATACACTGATGCCTCATGACCTTTTCCAAAAGCAGTAATCACCTCTCCCAGAGTGTGTGGTACTCCCAAAAACAATACAAAGCAGGTGGCGTAGCTGTAAATACCTACAGAACTGAGATCTGGGAATCTCAAAAAAAAAAAAAAAGTCTCCAAATATCTGTAAGACCAAGATTTTTACACATCCTGTGAAGCGTCACTGTTGCTCTAGGGGGCTTACACTTTTGTTTCACTATGATCAAGGACTGAGTCCATCAAAAGATTAAAGTCTCCTCCCAATATTATATCATGAGGGGTGCCAGCGTCTTGCAACATCCCTTCAAGATCTATATAAAAGCCCTGATCATCAGCATTTGGTGCGTAAAATATATATTTTATGGGGTGCCTCAACCCATTCACGTGGAGAGAGACAATCCACTCATATTATCATTTGACATTTTGACATATTCGAAAAAATAGATTGTGTGTCAAAAATAAAATTATAACGACCACATTCCAACATTAGTGCAACAATCAAACCCTGAACGTCCCCCCGAACAAAAACAGAAAAAGAAAAACGTTTGCATTAACCCCACACACAACAGCACCAACCGGCGTCCATCCGCCTAAACTCAAACAGTCCATGTATGCCTACGAGAGTCCCCGCGACAACTTTGCCATCGGATTGCTCAAGTCCGGTGTTTCTATACACATTTTGTGAGACAGAATTACACAACAGAAAATAATCTATAAAACAAACTCCAGCCAATAGGAGGCATAAGCACAAACAACGTGCAGATTCATCCACAAACTGTCCCGAAGGTGTGTTATTCCACAAAACAAACACCAGCCGCTAGGCGGAACCAGTACAAAAAGAAAAAAAAAGGCGCTCAGTTCCGCAAACAGTCAAGAGAATGTTCAGCGTGTCATGCCCACTCGGCTGTTACATGAGTGCAACAACTGACCTAATCACTCCGTTGTCCTGCAAGAAATATTCCACACCAAGAACCAGTACAAAAAGAAACAAAAAATGGCACTCAGTTCCTCGAACAGTCAAGTGAATGTTCAGTGAATCAGGCCCACAAATAACTTACTCAGTCATTGACTATATGAAGGACATTGCTTGCTGTGGGCATGTAAATACTTTGCGGCTATCCTTAGTATCTATTCTCAGTTTGGCCGGGAACATCAGTGCAAAAGCGATCTTCCGTTGATGTAAAAGTTTCTTTTATTCCTTGAATCGATCACATTTCTCTCTTGTCGAATTCACAAAGTATGGGAACAAGAAAATGCCGTGGTTCTTCCAAGAAAGCCTTCCTTTACTCCTCGCCTCGCGTAACATGAGATCTTAATTGGATGATCTCAGAAATTTGGCCGGAATTGATCGGGGCCTGTCTCCCTCTGCAGATCTCCAAGCCGGAACTCTGTGAGCTCACTCGATTTCCAGCTTCTGGCCTGTTATGTCGAGCAGACTCGGGAAGAGCTCGTCTAGGAATTTCACCATATCTCGACCTTCTTCGTCCTCAGGAATTCCAACAATTCGGATGTTGTTTCGTCGGTTATGACTTTTCCCAGACGCGTTCCAAGTCCGCCTTGGTCGCTAGCGGGTTAGCAGCTAATTCCCTCTCTGATGACTCCAGATAATTGATCCGTTTCTCAACATCCACCACTCTTGTAACCAACTCAGTGAATTGCGTCTCCATTGCAGTGACCGATCGACGTATTACAGCAAGATCCTTCAAGTCAGCAAAGACCTCTGTCAGCATTGCCGACGTGTTCAACAGTTGGCGCTTTCACCTCACTAGACAAATTGAGTACCGGGCTTTCAGCCTGCTGCTCAGTGGGTTCAGCTTGAGCACGTAAGTGTCTTTTAATGTCTCCAGAGCCCAAGGATTTTGAATTCTTTGATATATTGTCTTCATAGAACAGTTATGGAACAGGGTGTATCAAATCTCACTGGTTTATGACACAAAAAGTATTAAAAATAGCAAAGTGCGCAGAGCTCGCCATTCACTTGTCCGAACCTCGCATGGTGCTACGCGACTCGACCATATCGCAATTTCAATCTTAATTCAGTCAATTTTTCAGTCTTAATGGATGTCATACCAGTGTCTCAGAGGTCGTAGTCTGCAGGTGTCAAAGCATTTTGGATGGTTTTCCCTTATCATGTGAGTGTAACTTTTATATCATGAAAGTATCAAGTCATTCTTAACGCCGATTTGTCCTTATTAATGTGAAAATGCCAAAGAATGAAAATGAATTATTACGTTCTTAGGAGTGCCAATTCTTCTTTATTCTGTTACTATTATTATTAATTTAATATTATCGCACTACTTCATCTCTGTGTCTGATTTAGAATGGGCAGAACTCTAGATGATAGTTAATCATTATTTGTATTCTTCTAATCTAATTTGTACTGCAAAAATCAATGAAAGCTGTAACTAATCAATGCTTGCAAGTGACCATTGTATAAGCGGGATAATCCATGGCTAGGTGTGTGTTAAACAATTTAAAGCAATTCAATTTGCGTCGGGTGGTTCTTTGCCTCCATGTCTGCATTTCAATAACTGTCTGGTTTAGTTCAGACATCAGAAGAAATCAGACATCAGAAGACTACAAAGGACATTTCGGACTGCTGAGCGGATTATTGGTTGCCCGCTGCCCTCCCTTCAAGAACTGTACACTTCCAGAGTGAGGAAAAGGGCTGGAAAAATCACTCTGGACCACACTCACCCAGCCCATTACCTTTCTGAACTGTTTCCTTCTGGCACAAGAACAGTTTTCTTTCCCTTGGGCTATCTATCTCATGCCCCGTTGAGTAATAATTATGTATAATACACAGCTTAGCCTATTTATATTTATCTTATTGTGTATTTCTGTATATACTTATTTTCTATTCGCTTTTTATTTTTATTCTATTTTTTTTAATTATCTCTATCTTGTTGTTGTTTTGTTTGTGCACTGGAAGCTTCTGTCACCAAGACAAATTAATTGTGTGTGTTAGCATACTTGGCAATAAAGCTCATACTGATTCTGATTCTTCTGATGTTGTGTGTTAAAATCGGTTAACATACATCTAGCTGTGGATTATCCCTTACATATAGTATTATGTTTTTATTCTCAAGATACAGTATTACACGTTTGCCTTCAGAAGTTTATTTTGAATGTATAGCTTTTCCTCTCTAAAACTCCATGTTATAACACATATGCAGTAAATTCGGAAATATAAAGAACAAAAGATAGGGGTAGATAAGTATAAATACTGTATATATAAATATAAGACACCATTAAAAGCTGCTGTGAATTCTTAATTTGATGAGTTTATGCATTCGGTACTGGATAGAGGTTGAATTACAATTAATTAAGTATTACATGTCTAAAGAAATGACTGAAAAACTACTTTAAAATTATTGCCAAGTACTTGGCAATGTTGATTACTCCTAAAAATTTACCTTTGTAATAAATTTTGGCTTTTCGATATAGCTATAATTTGTTATCTTTTTCTGAATGATCTGGTTTCTAAATTCTGATCTGTAATAAAACAACAAGGTATGAGAAGCCGTGCTATATTCTGAATATAGTCACTGCTAACACTTGTGTCCTAACCAGATGCGATGCAATAACATTCCAGCGATCTGTCTGTCCAAACTGAAAGCGATATACATATATACATACACACATACACACATACACATATGTAGTGCAAATCTAATACAAATCTGTTATCTGTTATGTACAGTGCAAATACAATCTGTTATGTACATTGCAAATGTTTTTTTTTTTCAGAGGAATGAAATGGCAGAAGAGGTTGGATGTGCTGGATAATTATAAAAAAGACTAAACTGTGTATTGCACATAGTTATTGCTCAATAGGGCAATTTAACTGTTCATGAGATGGATAGCCTGAGGGAAAAAACTGTTCCTGTTTCTCAACTGGCGAAGGAAGTACAACCTCTGCTGGGCCTTTTTCACAATGGAGTCAATGTGGGTCTCCTAGTTCAGGTCCTGTGAGATGGTAGTGCCCAGGAACCTGAATGACTCCACTGCTGCCACAGTGCTGTTTAGAATGGTGAGAGGGGTCAGTGTTGGGGTGTTCCTCCTAAAGTCCACAATTATCTCCACCGTTTTGAGTGTGTTCAGCTCAAGGTTATTTTGACTGCACCAGACAGCCAGCTGTTCAACCTCCCTTCTGTTTGCAGACTCATCATCATCTCGGATGAGGCCGATGACAGTGATGTTGTCTGCAAACTTCAGGGGCTTGACAGAGGGGTCCTTGGTGAAGAGTAGTGGGGAGAGCACACACCCCTGGGGGGCACCAGTGTTGATTGTACAGGTGCTGGAAGTGAGTTTCTCCTGTCTCACAAGCTGCTGCCTGTCCATCAGAAAGCTGGTAATCCACTGACAGGTAGACATGGGAACAGAGAGTTGGTGTAATTTATTCTGGAGTATAGCTGGGATGATGGTGTTGAAAGCCAAACTAAAGTCCACAAAAAGGATCCTTGCATATGTCCCTGGTCTGTCCAGATGTTGCAGGATATGATGCAATCCCATGTTGACTACATCATCCACAGACCTGTTTGCTCGATAAGCAAATTGAAGGGGATCTAGAATGGGTCCAGTGATGTTCCTCAGGTGGGCCAACATCAATCTCTCAAATGATTTCATGACCACAGACGTCAGGGCGACAGGTCTGTAGTCATTAAATCCTGTGATTTTTGGTTTCTTTGGGACAGGAATAATGATTGAGTGTTTGAAGCAGCATGGGACTTCACACTGCTCCAGTGATCTATTGAAGATCTGTGTGAAGATGGGGGCCAGCTGGTTAGCACAGGCTCAAAGACAAGCTGGTGAGACGCCATCTGGGCCTGAAGCTTTCCTTGTCTTTTGTTTCCGAAAGACCTGGCTCACATCATCTTCACAGATCTTAAGTGCAGGTTGAGTAGCAGGAGGGGGGAGGGGGGGGGGGTTGCAGGAGGTGTTGGTGTTTGTGTGAAGTGAAGGTCAGAGTGGGTGTGGGGTGTGAGATTGGGTCTTTCAAATCTGCAGTAGAACACATTCAGGTCGTCAGCCAGTTGTTGGTCCATCACAGGGTTGGGGGTAGGAATCCTGTAATTTGTGAGTTGTTTCATGCCACTCCACACTGATGCAGGGTCGTTAGCTGAAAACTTGTTTGTTTTAGCTTCTCAGAGTATCTTCTTTTAGCCACTCTGATTTCCTTTTTCAGTGTATTCCTGGCCTGATTGTACAAGACTTTATCCCGAACTCTGTAAGCATCCTCTCTGGTCTGAAGAAGCTGCCTGAGCTCTGCTGTAAACCACGGTTTGTCGTTGTTGAACTTTAAATAAGTCCTAGTAGGAATGCACATATCATCACAGAGACTGATATATGATGTAACAGTATCTGTGAGCTCATCCAGATTGGTGTCTGCAGCCTCAAAAACACTCCAATCCGTGCAATCGAAGCAGGCTTGTAGTTCCCGCTCTGCTTCATTGGTCCATCTCTTTACAGTCCTTACTACTGGCTTGGTTGATTTTAATTTCTGCCTGTAGGTTGGAAGAAGATGAACCAGACAGTGATCAGAGAGTCCCAAAGCTGCTCTAGGGACAGAGCGATATGCATCCTTTATTGTTGTGTAGCAATGATCCAGTATGTTCCTGTCTCCGGTTGGACATGTAATGTGCTGTCTGTATTTGGGGAGTTCACTTGTGAGGTTTGCTTTGTTAAAATCCCCAAGAATAATAATAACTGAGTCCGGGTATTGTTATTCCATGTCTGTGATTTGATCAGCCAGTTGTTGCAGCGCGGCATTCAAACACGCGTTTGGCGCGATGTAAACACTCACCAGAATAAACGAGGAAAACTACCACAGCGAGTAGAAAGGCTTACAGTTAATAAAGAGCGCTTCCAAATTAGGACAGCACATCTTCTTTAATGTTGTTACATCTGTACACCAACTTTCATTGATGTAAAAGCATGTTCCACTGCCTCTCGTTTTCCCCATTAACTCCACGATGCGATCAGCTCTGAACAGCTAGAAGCTTGACAGATGTAATGCACTGTCCGGAATGGCTTCACTCAGCCAGGTTTCTGTGAAGCACAAGGCAGCAGAGGTTGAAAAGTCCTTGTTTGTGCGGGTGAGGAGATGTAGTTCGTCTGTTTTGTTAGGAAGAGAGCGGAGTTCACAAGATGAATACTCAGAAGTGCTGTTCAAAAGCCGCGCCGACGGAGCTTGACCAGCGCGCCTGCTCGTCTCCCTTGCCTGCGTCTCTTGAACAACACAGCCACGCCTCCAACTAAAATGTCCAGCAAAATGTCGGAATATTCAAAAACCGGGAAAAGATTGTCTGGTATATGCTGTCGAATGTTCAGCAGTTCATCTCTGGTAAAACTGACTGGAAAAAGATTACTAAACACAGGACAAACAAACAAAAACAACAAAAGATAATTCCATATCTCTGGAACAAAAACAAAATTTTGAACCAGTTATACATATCAGACTAAAATGTGATATACACAAGAAATGCAAGTGATCCGTCGTGGACAATCAGGGAAAAACGATTATTGAAATCAATATTTAATCTGCCATTGACATCGCCTCATCCGCCATGATTTTTTCTCCAGCTCGGAAACTCAAGTCCGCTGTGATTGGTTGAGAGGATTAGCAGTGGAGACTGTTGGGTAGTAGTCTGCTGTGGAGCACGCCAAAGGGTGCATTGAGGGCACAAAGGGGGTGCTTAAGATCTCGTAGGCTTCGTGGGAATGCACAAATTAAGGCCACGAGGCCACAAGTCCACATCATCAGCATCACCCTGTAGCTCAAGACTGGTTGCCTACTAAAGCTAAGCAGGGTTGAGCCTGGTCAGTACCTGGATGGGAGAATAGATAGGGGTGTAACCCTGGTGTCCTGGCCAATTGGCCCTTATCAATCTTGGCCTCTTAATAATCCTCATCCATTAATTGGCTGTATCACTCTACTCTCTCCTCTCCACCAATAGCTGGTGTGTGGTGAGTTTAAATATTAAAGCCACAACCCATTTATTCAACTAATAGAATGTCATGTCAAGGTAGCAGAGTGTACAATCCAATATGTTTCAGATTTTCAGAGAAATGATTTGTTTCAATACAGAAACCCATACAGAAATGGAAGTTTAGGTATACAGAATATAATTTCTTTGTAATGTCAGTAATGTTTTCTGAATTATGTTCTCCCATGAATGAAACCTTGTGGTTTATAAGGAGAAATGCTGTAGAGCCTCATGCTTACAGTGAAACCATTTTTTTTTTTTTTTTTTTTTAAATGCATAGATTACCAACCCAATCTCACTTCCAAGGCTTAAATACTGGCAATTCTTGTCTGCCTCTTACTTCTGGGCTAGCTTCTACACTACTCTAGCCACTTTGAGAACTTGCCAGTACAGATACTGCATACTGTTGGCTTTTGCAAGACAAATCACTTGCTCTGTTCCTCAGTTGTAAGTTGCTTTGGCTAAATGTAGCTAAATGTAAAATACTGGCACTTGTGCAAGAGCCCTGCGTGTCACTAGACTCGAAAACACCCCTTAGTGTATTTTTGTGATTTTGCCATAAGCCAATGGCTATAAAAGAGAAACCTTTGACGTTAATAGACTTGCACCAATATTTTTATGATAAAGCTAGTTTCTCAAAATATCTTGATTTTCTGGGTAAAATGTGTCCATGCATATAATTATATTTGTTTATTTCTGAAGAAAGCTGTATTATTGATTACACATTTAATTCTACACATTTAATCAACTGTTCCTGTATGTGAAAAAGTAGGAGAGAAGATAGGGTTTATTTATTCATTTTGAACCCAACAACATTTAGTAGTTCACATTGTTTTTTGTGAAAGTTCATGTGGCCTTATTTTACATGTGGTTTGTTTTTCTTTAGTTGTGGTCAGCTGACTAAAACATGAACCTTACCTACATCATCTTTCATTTAAAGATACTTCCTGTGGTTACCGTTAAACTTGAAGCAACACTCAGAGTTCTGTTTTAATCAGCCAACCACAAAAAGAAAACCGGAACAAAATTTCAGTCACTTCAATAGAGCAGAATGTGTACAGAATACAACAGAGATTCAAACATTAACCACCATGAACTGATAAATGTTGCTGTTTTCAAATTGAAAATCATACCCAATATGTCATGTCATTAATGGCAAAATTACACCCAAAATAATTTAACATATAATTTAAATAAAATTATTATACCCTTTGTGGGCTTACCAGCCGTGCCACAATAAGATGCTAAGGGGCGCTTTAGGCGTATACACAGTGATGCCCAGGGCTCTTAAACAAGCTGCAGTATTTGACGCTATGGGAGTGAGAAGCAGTTGAGATTACATTCAGCAAGTGTTTAGACCAAAAATAGCACTTCGAAACAAAAACACCATCACAAACTGGTAAACTGTGACCTTGGAATATAGGGTGGAAGAATAGGGTTCAAAACAGTGTTACTATGAATGCAAACTTTAATACAGTGAAAAAGACACTCTATTAGCGTAACATAAATATATATAAATAAATACAAATTTCCAACATTCTTTTGAATGTTCATGTATTAAAATAAAATATTTGATGCCATGAGTGAAACTTCATTTAATATTACTATTATTTTGAAAAGAAAATGAAGCAATGTGATAATTTTACCTGGTCGCAAAAAGTAGTCCATTAATTTACCTGATGAACTATCACCTTTTGCTGACCCTTTATGCAGCAAAGCTAATGTGTGCTTCTAAATCACTTGCACCTTTATTAGCAACTGACACATAAGTGTCAGCTTTACATGTCAAACATTCTGCTTCCCACGGATCTCGACCTGGATGAAAGCATGGGAATTTTTTGTGCAAATCTTCTGTAAATTTGCACTTTTGTTCAGGCATTGTTTCCACTCAGCTGTCATTTGTTGCTACTGTCAAGCAACTGTTTGATGCCGAACACTACAGCGCTTTGCACGTTCGCGGAGAGATTGACAGGCAGGAATTTGGCCAATAGTTGCTGCAAGACTCTTATAATCGACCAATTGGTGTGCGAGGAGGCGGGACTAACAAAGAGGGGTTAAAGCAATGCAAATATGCGCGCACACACAATGAAGTATTAGACCAGTTGCACATCATAATGCAACTAAAGCCGAATCCCGGACATTTTCACAATTTTAGAAATCCCGGCCAGATGCTTTTTTAAGGTCCGAAAAAGAGGACATGTCCGGGAAAAAGAGGATGTATGGTCACCCTAGATATAAGAAGTCTTTGTAACTCATATAATTTGGCTGTAAATGAATTTCCAGTCAGTTAGTACAATCTTAAACTATTATTAACTATTATTCATTTTCTTCCTTGATCTTTTGAGATAAAAGCGTTAATTGTGCAATGCAAACACATGGTAAATTTCAGAACTGAAAATTTCCTCCCCAATTCAAAAAGATCATCTATTGAAAATAAGCTATAAAAATGGCTTGTTCTGAAATTTTTGGTTAGCCTCAAGTGACCTTGTTCATATTTACTAAATTGAATTTTTGATTCAGAAACTTGGCCCACACAGTCACAGTAATATGAGTGGGCAGATTTGCAAAAAGTAGCTAAAGTTACAAGGACCCTGATAATTTCAGTCTATTTCAATAGTTTAAGGAATATTCCAGGTTCAATACAAGTTAAGCACAATCGATAGCATTTGTGGCATAATGTTGATTACTACTACTACAAAAAAAAAAAAAAAAAAAAATTTGACTCATCCCTCCTTTAAAAAAGAAGAAGCAAAAATCGAGGTTACAGTGAGGCACTTACAATGGAAGTGAATGGGGCCAATTTCTGGAGGGTTTAGAAGCAGAAATGTGAAGTTTATAACTTTATAAAAGCACTAACATTAATCCTGTTATAACTCATGTATTATCTGAGCAGTAAACTTGTTTAAATTGTAATTTTAAAGTCGTTTTAGGGTTTCAGGGTTTGTTGACATTACATTGTCATGGCAACGAGGTTGTAAAATTGGCTGTAACTTTACACAGAAAAGGTTAGTAAGTGATTTTATCACTCTAAAATCCCATTAACACACATATTGTTTATGTCTTGTGGCTATACTTTTGAAACAGTGAGTATTTTAATGTTCAAAAATTGGCCCTCATTCACTTCCATTGTAAGTGCCTCACTGTAACTTCGATTCTTGCTTTTTTTAAAGAAAAGGAGGGGCAAGTCGGTATACATTTTTGTGGTTATCAATATTATGCCACAAATGCTGTCAATTGAGCTTAACTTGTATTGAACCCGAAATATTCCTTTAAGTGGCACATTTCAGAACGGATTCTTTGTTATGCAGGCTGTGCAAAAAGGCTGTCATTGAAGGACGGTGCAGTAAAAAAAACTATTTTGGACAGCGAACCAACAGTGTTGCTCATTTCACATATGGACGGACATTTCTTAAAGCCACAGCAGAAAAATACAGCCTGTTATTATTATTACACTTCTAATTACACATTAAAAGCAGACCTTGGAAAATGTATGATTCTTTCTGTAATCAGAATTCTTTATCACAACCTATTTTTAAAAAAAAAGAAGTTTTGAAATAGTTATGTAAAATCTTTGTTTGCCATTGCATTTATTTATTTCTTAGTTCTTATTAGGTGTATAACAACAGTGGACAGACAAGGAGAGGTTTGTGTACTACTAAAGGTAAAAAAAAAAAAGGTTTAATTTGTATTTTTTTTGTAACATATGTTCCCCTTCTGTCACTCACTCGACGTTGTGTCGATGTAGTGACACTAGGGGTCGCTCTTTGGAGCCCCAAACACCTGTAATCTTTGAGAAAAGGCCAGTGAGAATTGGCGAGTGGAATTTGCATGCCACTCCCCCGGACATACGGGTATAAAAGGAGCTGGCTCGCAACCACTCATTCAGATTGCCGGTCCATTCACCTTGAAAGAAGCGTATGCTTTTGGATAAACGGCACATTCCAGCGGCTTTCTCTCCTTTTGCACGCTTAGTGCAGAGTACGCCCCTGGGCGCTTCGACAGCGCTACTAAGAGAGTATATATCTCTGCAAAGAGTATGTTTTCCTCTATTAGAGCAGCACATTGACGTGAACGTCTTTGTAAAGACACATCTTTTTAAGACGCCTCCGACGGCCACATACACTGCCTCACGTGTCTGGGCCGCGCTCACACTGAGGCAGCGTTTGTGGATGGTTCGTGTTCTCATTGCGAGAACATGACCATGGCAACGTTGCGGTCGCGGCTTTCCTTCCTCGGAGGGAAAGCCACTCCAGCAGCCCCCCACACTGGGCCTTCTACCTATGGGTATGAGGCCAGCCCGGCTGGCTCTGGAGGCGATTTGGGGACTCCAATGGGCGCGGCCTCGCCGGGTATATCCCCGCGGACCTCCCGTTTCCCCAGCACGTTCATTTGCCCCCATCAAGTTCCCGAGGTGAAACCAGCTCGCATCACGGCCAGCTTAATGTCTCCTTCGGGGCTTGTGAGCAGGATGAGTCCTCGATAGCTGCATCAGAGAGCACGCTGGCAATGTCAGATGCCAAGGATTCGACTGGGCTGCCACCTTCGTGTGTGCCCGCCCACTCTGAGCCCGACGCAGAGCTGACCACCATGCTTGCCCGGGCCGCCGCGAGTGTTGGACTAGAACCCTCCACCCTCCCCTGAGCCCTCACGGCTAGATGATTGGTTCCTGGGTTTGGGGCGCCGCTCACAGCCACGCCCCCCTCCACCCCCCCGGTCCCTTTCTTCCCAGAAGTGCACGATGAGCTGACGAGGTCGTGGAGGGCACATTATTCAGCCCGAACCCGACTTCCCAGTTTGTCTGCTCCCAGTACCCTCTACACTGGTACGTGGAGATCCCTCAGGTGGATAAGGCGGTTGCAGTGCATCTCTGCCCGCAAAGTGCCACCACCTGGCGGGATTGTCCGGCGCTCCCCTCCAGGGCCTGTAGGACTACGTCGTCTCTGGCGACTAAAGCCAACAATGCCGCAGGGCAGGCCGTCTCTGCCCTGCATATCATGGCCCTCCTGCAAGTACACCAGGCCAAGGTACTGAAAGAGCTGCCTGTGGGTAGTCCTGATCCCAATGTGATGCAGAACCTGCGCTCGGTGACTGACCTCGCCCTCCAGGTGAGCACTCGGGCAGGCGATATCCACCTTGGTGGTCCAGGAGCGCCACCTGTGGCTGAATCTGGTCGAGATGAGTTGACGCTGACAAGGCTTGCTTTCTCAACGCTCCCATCTCCCAGATCGGCCTATTCTGCGACACCATCGAGGACTTTGCCCAGCAGTTCTCGGCGGTGAAGAAGCAGACTGAGGCGATACAGCACATCTTGCCCTGGCGTGGCTCAAGATCCTGTACCCCGTCTGCTCGCCGAGGGCGTCCCCCTGCGGCGGCGAAAGCACAGGTGGCTCCGCCACAGCCCGAGCCCAGTTCTCGGCCCCAGCGTAGAGCCCCCAGCAGGAAGCCGACACCCCCTGCCGTACGACCGCGCGTAAGGACCCGGAAGGCTCCTTAGCACCCCTGAGATGGACGACCCAGGGAGGGAGATGGCCGCTGCTTCCATGGAGCTGGTATCCAGACTGCTCCATCCCCGGTGGAGGGCCAGGAGGTAAATCTTATGTTCCCTTTTGTTTTGTGTTCACTGCACCCCAAACGGGCTGCGGTACCCACATTTTAAAAAAGAGAGGTTTCCTCACTCCTTGGGTCACACGATCGGTGTTTACGACCGCCGTTATCACGGTGACCGGACACTGAGCACCTGCGACTTGGACGTCGTGAACGCGGGCCCCCCGCCTTCACACGCCCAACCGTACCACACTCACACCCACGGCCAGGCGGTTGTGACGAGTTATGAGGATGGTCAAAAAGTCCCTCCTCCCCTGTCGCCGACCCCCCGACAGCGGATACATGGAGCACGATAAGTGCTTCGAGGGCCCCCTAAGCAAAGCCACGAGTTCAAGATGAAGCAAGGCGCCTTGACGTGGCATCCCCTGCTCCCCCCCTGCCGCGAGACCCCACCCACAGCTACGTTAGATGCGATTGTCCCCTTAGTGACCCTCGCCCGGAGCTTGGATGCGTGATTAGTGCTTTCCAACCCGTCGCTGGCCAGGACCATCCGACTTGGCTATGCGATTCATTTCGCCAGGCACCCGTCCCAGTTCAGCAGCATCTGCTTCACCACCCAGCGTGCGGAGATTGCGACCCTTCTGCGCAAGAGCGTGATAGAGCCTGTACCTCCAGCCGAAATGAGGAAAGGGTTCTACAGCCCTTACTTCATCATGCCAAAGAAAGGCGGTGGGTTGCGGCCAATCTTGGACCTGCGAGTTTTGAACCAGGCCTTACACAGACTCCCGTTCAAGATGCTGATGCAGAAGCACATTTTGGCATGCGTGCGGCATCAAGATTGGGTC
Source organism: Myxocyprinus asiaticus (assembly GCF_019703515.2). NCBI lineage: Eukaryota > Metazoa > Chordata > Actinopteri > Cypriniformes > Catostomidae > Myxocyprinus > Myxocyprinus asiaticus. The sequence continues at coordinate 8,105,446 of NC_059391.1, forward strand.
ACGGTGGTAGACCTGAAGGATGCATACTTTCACATCTCGGTTTTACCTCGTCACAGACCCTTCCAACGGTTTGCTTTCAACGGCAGGGCATATCAGTACAAGGTCCTCCCCTTCAGCCTGTCCCTATCCCCTCGCGTCTTCACGAAGGTCGCAGAGGGAGCTCTTTCCCCGTTAAGGGAAGTGGGCATCCGCATACTCAACTACCTCGATGACTGGCTGATTCTAGCACACTCTCGAGAGTTGCTGTGTGCACACAGGGACCTGGTGCTCAGGCACCTCAGCTGTCTAGGGCTTCGTGTCAGCTGGGAAAAGAGCAAGATCTCCCCGGTTCAGAGCATCTCTTTTCTCGGCATGGAGTTAGACTCGATCTCGATGATAGCGCGCCTCATGAGCGAGTGCGCACAGTCAGTGCTGAACTGCCTGAAGTCATTCAGGCGGAAGACAGCGGTCCCACTGAAACACTTTCAGAGGCTCCTGGGTCATATGGCATCCTCGACGGCGGTCACACCGCTCGGGTTGATGCATATGAGAACACTTCAGCACTGGCTTCAGACTTGAGTCCCACGATGGGCACGGCACCGCGGCACACATTGCGTGGCTATCACGCCACTCTGCCGCCACTTATTCAGCCCTTGGACAGACCTTGCGTTTCTGCGGGCAGGAGTCCCCCTACAGCAAGTGTCCAGACGTGTTGTGGTCACCACAGATGCCTCCAAGTTGGGCTGGGGCGCCGTGTGCAATGGGCATGCAGCCGCTTGCTCCTGGACAGGACCACGGCTGTGTTGGCACATCAACTGCCTTGAGTTACTGGCTGTACTGCTGGCACTGCGTAGGCTATTGCCGTTGATCTGGGGAAAGTATGTGTTGGTCCATTCGGACAACACAGCGACAGTAGCATATATAAATCTTCAAGGTGGCCTACGCTCTCGTCGCATGTCGCAACTCGCCTGCCATCTCCTACTCTGGAGTCAGCAGCGGCTGAGGTTGCTGCGGGCCACTCATATCCTGGGCAGCCTCAACGCCACAGCGGACGTGCTTGTGTTGTAGAGATCCTCCCCTTCAAGGCAGGACCTACCACCGCACCTCTTCCATGTGTGGCTGGTGAGCCCACGTGACGTATTGCCACGTTACCTCCCCTTTGAGTCTTTTCCCCCTGAAAGAAAAGGAAAGGAAAAGAACATCTTCCCCGATGTGTATAATAGCGTTAGATGGCCCCAGCCGAATCTAATACTCTGTGGAGAGAAACGTAGAGATAAAAGGCCACGGCTGGCACGGCCTGCTCCCATGCTAGTTATGTCGCTTCCCCCCCTCTGAGATGTGGGGAACTACTTGACGTCTTGTGGGGCATTGGGGGAGGTTACGTGCAGACTGATGCACCTGCTATTACGCACGCACGCAGCAGCTTGCTTGCACCTGCATCGGCAGTTCACGTAATACGGTCCAGCTGTTGTGGCGTTTTTCTATAGGTACCCCTAGTGTCACTACATCGACACAACGTTGAGTGAGTGACAGAAGGGGAACATCTTGGTTACTGTTGTAACCTCCGTTCCCTGATGGAGGGATCGAGATGTTGTGTCCCTCTTGCCACAATGTGGTACTATCCGCTGAAATGGCCAGGACCTTGTCTCGGCTCCTTAGCACAAAACCTGAAGGAGTGGTTGCGAGCCAGCTCCTTTTATACCCAAATGTCCGGGGGAGTGGCATGCAAATTCCACTCGCCAATTCTCGTTGGCATTTTCTCAAAGATTAGAGGTGTTTGGGGCTCCCAAGGGCGACCCCTAGTGTCACTACATCGACACAATATCTCGTTCCCTCCATCAGGGAATGGAGGTTACAACAGTAACCGAGACGGTCTCTCAGATTAATAACATGTAAATGTGTCATTTTTCCTCAATAAAAAGTTTAATCATTTAGAAATAAATAGTTCTTTTGCAAGACATGTGCACTCAAAAATCATGAGTGCACAGATTTTGGACTATTTCTGAAAAATCTTGTACATACATGAGATTAAGACTTTAGTCATATCCGTAGTCTAATAAAAACGAATAATACTAATAATATATTATTATACAACTAATAATAAACTTATATGGAGCCAGTGGCCTCATGTGGGCCGACATGTTGAAACCACATGACCAGCTAAATACTACTACTATATCTTGGTAACCCCCCCCCCCCCCCCCCGTTACTGGACAGCTTGCAAAACATATGAATCATGTCTGACAGCAAATAAGGCATTTCTGCAATGGCATCTGTATGTTGCATCCACATCATTAGGTGTCAGTATAGGTCCAAGACTGCTAGTACATCGACCAGCGCAACACAAACAAAGAATTATTGAGTGCACGTTTAAGTTTGGTCATGTCTCCTGTTGTTATTTTGCTAGCCATCTTGAACTGATCTTTAATTTTATATGTCGTTCTTTTAATAAACATAGTTAACTGATGAACATAGTTACACATACTTAGACTATACATAACAGACTGCGCATTTGAGGGATTTGATTGAGACGAAACAGGGATCCCTTCTAGACACAACCTTTAAGTGTGGTGCCATCGTGCTCATCTTGTGGACTTTGTCACAATTGACAGTTCTGTTTCCATCAAAAAAGAAGCCTACTAATAAAAGAGAATTACATGGTTTTATATTTAACAGTATAGTCAACTCAGTATTTTATTTCATTTAGCCTATATGGCATGTGTATTTAAAATGTTTCCTCTGCATTTCCATTAGCAATTAAGAGGACCTTCTGTTCAGTATAAGGAAGTTGTGACTGCTATTACTCATTGGTATTAATGTTTCACCTGGGATTTTTTTTTTAAGCAGAGTGTGTCCATTCCTGTATTCTAATATTAAGGGGGAACAAGTTAGTTTCCTTCTCTCTTTTTATGAAATGTCTCAGGTGCTCATTGTATGCTGCACTTCCCTTAAAAGTTATTTTGCCATGTTGAATAGTCTTACCCCACTGAACCTTTCATCATGAAAAGCTAATTTCTAGATATGTTCTTTGTCACACTAAAAATGTCTGGAAAATGAATAAAAAGTAAATCACACAAAAATTTCAGACGTCATTTAGAGTTATGAAAGCATTCACAACATAGAATTCAGGTGATATAAATGTCCTTTAAATGTACCATTCAACAGATTTGTTGTTGGCATACATAGTTGTTCATTCATGTGATAAAACATCTGCAGAGATAGTGAACCTGAAAGTTTGAGTCATAGGGGACAGTGTACTTAAGAGTAAACCGAAAACCTAAAAGATCAAGATTTTTTACCAAGTTATCAGTTCCATCGTATGCTTAGTCGATGTCTCCCCCTGGTGGTAAATGTGTTCATGATAGCTACTTATTGAATTCACAGAAGATATTAACCTTTCAGAATAAGCTAGTCACGGTTAACCCAAAATAACAAAATGTTAGATTTCAGCATGCACAACACCTTAGATGTAAAGACTGTTTAAACTCAAGTTCAAGTCTGTGTTAGTGCTCAGTTGTTCTCTACCTCCAATCATACACTCAAAATTTTAAGATTTACACATTTCAGTTTCATAATACAATTCCATCAAATTGAAGGAATAATTGTAAATAAAATGGAAACATTTATTAAATTTTATATATATAAAAAATGTAAACATTAAACAATTCAATTTAATGGAATATTGTTATGAAATTGAAATGTGTAAATCTGAAAAATAGACTAATATATACAGGTGCATCTCAATAAATTAGAATGTAATGGAAAAGTTCATTTATTTCAGTAATTCAACTCAAATTGTGAAACTCGTGTATTAAATAAATTCAATGCACACAGACTGAAGTAGTTTAAGTCTTTGGTTCTTTTAATTGTGATGGGTTTTTGTTAAATGTGAGCCAAAATCACCAATTCACTATCTCAACAAATTAGAATACATCATAAGACCAATAAAAAAAAGAAAACATTTTTAGTGAATTGTTGGCCTTCTGGAAAGTATGTTCATTTACTGTATATATACTCAATACTTAGTAGGGGCTCCTTTTCCCTTTGGCACTGCTGAGGTGGTATGGAAGCCCAGGTTTCTTTGACAGTGGCCTTCAGCTCATCTGCATTTTTTGGTCTCTTGTTTCTCATTTTCCTCTTAACAATACCCCATAGATTCTCTATGGGGTTCAGGTCTGGTGAGTTTGCTGGCCAGTCAAGCACACCAAAACCATGGTCATTTAACCAACTTTTGGTGCTTTTGGCAGTGTGGGCAGGTGCCAAATCCTGCTGGAAAATGAAATCAGCATCTTTAAAAAGCTGGTCAGCAGAAGGAAGCATGAAGTGCTCCAAAATTTCTTGGTAAACGGGTGCAGTGACTTTGGTTTTCAAAAAACACAATGGACCAACACCATCAGATGACATTGCACCCCAAATCATCACAGACTGTGGAAACTTAACACTGGACTTCAAGCAACTTGGGCTATTAGCTTCTTCACCCTTCCTCCAGACTCTAGGACCTTGGTTTCCAAATGAAATACAAAACTTGCTCTCATCTGAAAAGAGGACTTTGGACCACTGGGCAACAGTCCAGTTCTTCTCCTTAGCCCAGGTAAGACACCTCTGACATTGTCTGTGGTTCAGGAGTGGCTTAACAAGAGGAATACAACAACTGTAGCCAAATTCCTTGACACGTCTGTGTGTGGTGGCTCTTGATGCCTTGACCCCAGCCTCAGTCCATTCCTTGTGAAGTTCGCCCAAATTCTTGAATTGATTTTGCTTGACAATCCTCATAAGGCTGCGGTTCTCTCGGTTGGTTGTGCATCTTTTTCTTCCACACTTTTTCCTTCCACTCAACTTTCTGTTAACATGCTTGGATACAGCACTCTGTGAACAGCCAGCTTCTTTGGCAATGAATGTTTGTGGCTTACCCTCCTTGTGAAGGGTGTCAATGATTGTCTTCTGGACAACTGTCAGATCAGCAGTCTTCCCCATGATTGTGTAGCCTAGTGAACCAAACTGAGAGACCATTTTGAAGGCTCAGGAAACCGTTGCAGGTGTTTTGAGTTGATTAGCTGATTGGTATATTACCATATTCTAATTTTTTGAGATAGTGAATTGGTGGGTTTTTGTTAAATGTGAGCCAAAATCATCACAATTAAAATAACCAAAGACTTAAACTACTTCAGTCTGTGTGCACTGAATTTATTTAATACACGAGTTTCACAATTTGAGTTGAATTACTGAAATAAATGAACTTTTCCACGACATTCTAATTTATTGAGATGCACCTGTATATAACGGAGTGACTATTTGCACTAGGTGTAAATAGCACCTGCCATAAAGCGCAGCTATTTGCACACAAATAGTCTTGTGGAAACTAAGAGATTAAAGATAACCTGCACCCCTACATGTTGCTGCAATGGTGTTGTGTGAACAGATGGTGCGCATACATTTCTTCATGCAGACGACCCGAGTTCCATCCTATATTTTATTTAATACTTCTTATAAATAAATAAATACAAATGAATATAAAGGTTGATTGCCGTGCAATGATTTCATCAGGGGTGAAGGTCCGGGAGATGAGAGAAAGGTCTGATCCATGTAAAATTAACCATGGTTTTACTATAGTAATATTGTAGTAACCGTGTTTTTTGAAGGAATACAGTTTTAATCCAATTAACCATAGAGTTACTACCGTAATATGGTGTTAATATAGTAACCATGTTTAATTTTGTGGTAACTATGATTTTACTACAAAATACCATGGTGAAACTATGGTTACTGTAGTAAAAAACATGTTTTTTAAAATTTTTTGAATGGGAAGGGTTAGGTTTAGTGGTAGGGTGTCTGTGGTACTCTAAATAAACACAATAAACACACTGCAGTGATGCCCCTATACTGTATGTTATACAAATAACACTGTCTAACACTGTTTGCACTTAGTGCATAGTACATGCTTTTTGTTGCTATTTACAGTTGTGGAGGTAGGGGTGTGGTCGAGCACCGATTTGTGAATGAAGAGAGAGATTGGGAGATGAGAGTGGTAAGGAGTCCCACCTGTGGGTGTTATCTCTAACAGCTGTTTGTGTTTTGCAGTGAGAGCAGTGAGGGATAAAAAGGGGCAGTCCAGACCGAGAGGGGAGAGAGAGAGCCAAACCTGCACTTGTGTTGGCATCATTTGCGGGTGCTGAAAAGCATTGGTCCCGTGGGCCATTCATCCCACTGGCTTCCCCTTACCCTTTCCGCTCTCCCACACAGGCTGGTGAATCCGCTACCGCAGGTGCGGGCGTGAAGTCTGGGTCGGTCTGCTGGAGCTGTGGGGGTCCTGAACATTTCCAGGACCGATGCCCCACGATGAAGGTTACCATTAGCGATGATCATCATTCAGTGTCAGGGACAAAAGCATAGTGTAGAGGCTGCGTTTAGTCCCTGCCTCACCCATCCACTAATTTTGGGTACAAATTGGTTGGCATTTACCGCTTTATTGTGGGACATTTGTGTGGATGGGTCTTGTAACAAAGTGTCTCGGTGTTTTGTGTGCGATTCACTGGCTAGGGAGGCGGAGCCGGGGCTGTCTATGTCAGCTCCACATCAGAATGACGTAAGGGAGGGGGAAGTCTCGGCTTCCCCAGCTCTTAGAGGATTCTCTGCAGGGGATTTCCCTCTGGAGCACACACGAGACGAGACTCTTAGGCATGCCTTTGATCAAGTGAAAGTTACTGATGGTCAACGCCTCCAGCCAGACATCGCACTCACTTTTTCGGTTATTAAGGATCAGTTGTACACAAGACGCTAAGACAAAGGAGAATACAACCCAATTGTTTGTACCGAAGAACCATCGGGAAATGTTATTCCAGACGACTCATCATAATCCGATGGCGGGTCAGTTAGGGTGAGAAAAACACTAAACTGTTTAATGACCCATTTTTATTAGCTGGGCATTCACGGGGATGTTCGCAGGTGGTGTACGGCATGCCATAAATGTCAGCGGGTGAATCCACTGGCCACCCCAAGAGTGCCTTTACGCACCGCTTCCTTTGATCGAGGTCCCCTTCGAAAGAATTGGCATGGACCTCACGGGCCATTAGAGCGTCGCTTTCTGTTGGTTCTGGTGGACTACGCAATGTGATAACCGGAAGCAGTGCCTCTATGCAACATTTCAGCACGTAGCGTTTCGGATGTACTCTTCAGAATCATCTCCCGAGTGGGGATTACGAAAGAAATCCTCACTGATCAAGGCACTACTTTCATGTCACGTACACTCCTCAGTCCCAGCTGTATAACAGGGGAGCGTGACTATGAGAATTTACACAGGGAGATAAAGTCCTTGTATTGCTACCCACATCAAGCTCTACTCGTGAAGAGGCAAGGGCCCTTTGAGGTCAAATGACGAGTCGGGTAGATCGATTATGAGGTTAATCTAACAGATAGAGGCAGAGGACGTCAAATTTACGTGACTTTGACGACGGTAGTTCCAGAGAGGGAGGAGTTCAGGCCGGAGGTGAACTTAAAAGCCACCAATCGAGTCACCCCGCTCACTTGCAGAGACCACCTCTCACCGTCACATGTCGTGGAGGTTTCCAGGTTGCAAAGAGAATTCACGGACGTGTTCTCGCCTCTTCCCGGTCATACAAATCTCATAGAGCACCATATTGAAACCAACCCTGGGGTAGTGGTACGCAGTCGTCCCTACCGATTACCCAAACATAAAAAAAGTGGTTCGGGAAGAATTAAAGGCCATGCTAGATATGGGGGTAAAAGAAGAATCCCACAGTGACTGGGCCAGCCCAGTGGTGACGGCTCTGTCCAGTTTTGTGTGGATTATAGAGAATTCAATGCGGTGTCTAAATTTGATGCATACCCAATGCCTCAGATTGATGAACTGCTTGATCGGTTAGGCACTGCTCGCTTTTATTTGACACTGGATTTTACAAAGGGATATTGGCAGATCCCCTTAACTCCCATATCCTGTGAAAAAAATGGCATTTTCCACACAGATCGGTTTTCACCAATTTGTCACCCTTTCAGTTTGTTCGGGGCCCTGGCTAAGTTTCAGTGGCTCATGGACAGAATCCTCAGTCATCTAGTTGACATCATCATTTACAGTAATGGTTGGCAGTGGCACCTGCAATATCTGAGGGCTGTCCTGAAGTTGTTGAGATAGGCGGGACTCACGGCATACCCTAAGAAGTGTGCAATTGGAAGGGTGGAAGTATGGTATCTGGGCTTCTATTTGGGTCATGGACAAGTGCGGCCCCAAATTGATAAGACCGCAGTGATTGCAGCCTGCCGAAACCTAAGACCAAAAAGGAGGTAAGACAATTCTTGGGGCTGGCTAGCTATTATTGTAGGTTTGTGCCTAACTATTCGACCATCACCAGCCCACTGTCTGATCTTACCAAAAAGGGGGCACCAGATCCGGTTCAGTGGATGGAGCCGTGTCAGCAGGCGTTCACGCAGGTGAAGCCGTTATTACACTCTCCTGATTTCTCTCTCCCTTTTGTGTTACAGACCGACACGTCAGACAGGGGGTTGGTAGCCTTGTTGTCCCAAGAGGTCGAACGTGTGGATCACCCGTTGGTATCTAGCTCAAATCAAATCAAAATCAAATCATTTTATTGTCACACAACCATATGCACAAGTGCAACAGTGGGTGAAAGTCTTGGGTGCAGTTCCGAGCAACATAGCAGTCATGACAGTGATGAGACATATACCAATTTACAATAAACTCTTCAGCCATTTAAGTTCGAGTTGGTCCACAGACCGGGGCGCAGATGGCTGTTGCTGACTTCCCCTCTAGAAATGGGGGGGTGGAGTAGTGGGCAGGTCGGGCGATGGTGGGTATGTGAAGGTATGGCTGTAGTCGAGCGCCGATTTGTGAATGGAGAGCGAGAACAGGAGATGAGAAGGGTAAGGAGTCCCATCTGTGGGTGTTATCTCTAACAGCTCTTTGTGTTTTGCAGTGAGAGAGAGAGAGCCGAGCTTGCATTTGTGTGTGTGTGGGCATCATTTGTGGGTGCTGAAAAGCATTGGAGTGAGAGAAAATAAAGATACCTTTTATGTTTGATTCGCCATCTCCCGCTTCCTCCTTGCGAGAGTGATAGAATCTTGTCACAACATTGTTTATAGCATCTATCGCTGTTTGCACTTAGGACTCTTAACAATTCTGCTGTGGTATATACCCGTCTACATCAGATGGCGCTGCCGCCCATTTATTTAACAATAACTAATTTACACAGTTACATATTTTATTAACATCATAAATATGATTTTTTTTAAGGTATTTGAACAATTATTGTTTTCATTGTAGTATGTTTATACAAAAAAATATGAATGATAGATTACTGTTTCTTTCCCCTGTACAGTGATGTGGGGCACCTTTCAGGGCTCCTGATTTGGTTTGCTCGACCGATCCTGTGTGCAGTCAATAATAAAAAATTAACTTGTTATAATTACAAATATGATTTAAAAACATTTTTTCAAACATTTTTTATCATTTTCCATTTGAACCAGCAAATAAATTTGAGTAACAGCTGTCCTATAAATTTCAAAGCATGTAAAGATTTAGAAAACATTTATGTTGGACAAAAATGTGTATACACCAAGAAAGATTGTACATTTAAATTGCACATATGCTGAAGGTTTATTTTGTTATTTTTTTGTCAAATTTTAGGAGAACACTTGCATATACATGGCATGAAAGCCAACAAACCTAATGGTGTTTACATGCAATGCAAAGTCAGGGTAATGGGAAAAAATCTGTGTGTTCCAATTGGTTTAAAACAGTTTATGACCTTACTCCAATATAGGAATGATGTTTAAGGTGCCTACATGAGCTTATACTGTTGTCAGCTTATTAAGCATAATCATTTTAAGAATGTGCATGTAAACAATCTCCTTGACTAACAGCCCATTTTGATTTCATGGGGAATTTAATGACAATTCGTCAAATTTATTGAAATTGAAATTACTTACAGTATGCACTTAAAACAATTCTGTTTCATTGACCTTTTTATAAAAGGCAAGGTGGCTCAGTGGTTAGCACTGTCACCTCACAGCAAGAAGGTTTCCCGTTTGAGTCCCGGCTCACCCAGGGCCTCTCTGTGTAGAGTTTCTCTGTGTTGTGCGTTCTCCCCATGTATGTGATGGTTTCCTCTGGGTGATCTGATTTCCCCCACAGTATAAAAACATGCAGATCAAGTGACTTTAAATTGACTGAAGGTGTGAATGTGTTTGTCTGTGTGTCTTAGCCCTGTGATGGACTGGACACCTGTCCAGAGTGTTTCCCTGCCTTTGGCCCAAGAAGCTAGGATAGATGGATGGATGATTGTCTTACTAACGGTTGTTCTTTCATGTTGTGTATTTTATCACCCGTACTTGGAATGTTAGAACCTAAAGTACATGTGATAACTGATTATTTGAGTCATCCACAAAATTATAATTTCCAATATGTGCAGTCTCCTGAGTTACAATTATATCACCTCAGTTAATTATATAGTGAAGAAAGAATTCTTCTTCTTAATGGCAAATAAAATTCCAGGAATGCAGGAATGAAGTAAGCTGAAAACTGGTGTCTCTCTCTCGCTTGCTCTTTCTCTCTCCCGTACATGCTCTCTCTCTCCCAGCTTGTCAGTCCTTCCTGCAGTGGTCGATTATGGGCAACGGATGAACACTCGAAATCAGAGTGCATTGTGGGTACGAATGTTTGAACGAATGTAGAGAACAAGTTGTTCACTCAGAATTCGGACACTACTACAAAATGGCCAGCACCTGAAATAGTGCACTACATAGTGGATAGGGGGTGATTTTGGACAGCTACAAACTGAACATAATCAGAATTTAAAGTGAGTTTGAGGTAGTTTTTCTTGTACTGTATGCTTTATTTTGCACAGTTTTTAAAGAAGGACAAGCCACTTTTTAAATAGAGGACATGTGCTGTAGTTTTCTGTTGTGTAGTGGCTTTATACAAAGTAAATATTCAAATAAGGAGTTAGCAGGGGGAAATTCCTGCACACTTTAGGAAAATAATGATATTCAGAAAAGCAGTATTTCTAGGCAAATTTCAGGAGAACACTTGCATATACATGGCATGAAAGCCAACAAACCTAATGGTGTTTACATGCAATGCGAAGTCAGGGCAATGGGCAAAAATCTGTGTGTTCTTATCGGTTTAAAATCGTTTATGACCTTACCCCAATAAAGGAATGCTGTTTAAGGTGCTTACATAAGTTTGTTCAGTTGTCAGCTTATTAAGCATAATCATTTTAAGAATGTGCATGTAAACAATCTCCTTGACTAACTGCCCATTTTTATTTCATGGGGTACAAGAATGTTTCCAGTTTGAGTCCCGGCTCACCCAGGGCCTCTCTTCCCATGTTTGCGATGGTTTCTTCTTCTGGGTGATCTGATTTCCCCCACAGTCTAAACAATTACCAGCTTGCATTGTTACCAGTGTCTGAATTGCAGTCCAAGTAAAAATCTGAAGTCTTAAGAATAGTTAAAGAATATAACGCAAGTTTTAAGTGATTTATTTCATCCATTTCTATCTCTGGTAAATATAAACATAACCGTTATCTCTTCCTCAGGGGATGAATGCACAGAGTTCCAGTACAAGTGAGTACTGTCATTTCAAATCACATTAAGAGTATTAAACATCTGTTAGAGTTGAATTATGACAGCATTTTAATAGGAAGAATGTGTAAAGTTTGAAGTTATTGTCATATAATTTAATTATATTTCCTGGAATACAGGATTTTTATTGTATGAAAAAAATTATTGTCAGCAAATACTGCTTAATGCATTTGTGTGTTTATAAATTTCCCAGAGTTTCCTACAAGTAAGTAGTGTTATTCATAGACAATTGTGTAATCACTCTAGGTAAATTCTATTTAGTTTATTGTAAATGTGGTACTTTGTACTAATAATTGCTTAACAGAATTTCATTGTATGCCAAAGTCTTTGTGCACATGTCAAATTTTCACATGCACCAATGTTATTACTAGCACATCAGTTCCAGAAAATCAAGATACTTCCAGTCAGTATTGTTTTACATGGCATACTAGAAGTGTTTTTTTAATTTGTTTTTATTATTATTTTTTTTAGAATAGAAATGTTCTGGATGTTTAAACTGCAATGTTTACTAATATGAGCATGTGCTTTGCAATCTGTAATATTTTAGATGAAAACAATAATTATGTCAGATGGCATTTAAGCATTCTCTCTGAGACAGTCCTATAAACAAATGCTATATGAATTCATAACTGTGTCATTCGTATATTTTTTCAATTCCCCCTTTTACCACCACTTATCTTTGTTTCTCTTTCCCCAACACAGAGCCAGATGTGATCAGGAATCTCACTGTCTCTGACTTCACAACTTCATCTGTGTTTCTGAAATGGGATGAACCAATTGGAAATAGATCTTCCTTCAAACTTCAATGGACTGGTGATATAACAAACGAAGCAGTAACCAATCACACATCCTATAACATCACTGGACTAACTGCTGGTGTCAACTACACATTGAACATCAGAGCTGTTGCAGCAGATAATGTGACAGAAGGCCAACCAATCAGGATCTCAGTCTATACTAGTACGTGATCTACGTATATGTTTCATAATAAAGATATTAATTAGGAATTAACTAATATTTGTATTATAAATTGTTGCATTATTTGTTTAAAAGTTTTTAGGATTCACATTTTAATCCCCAAATGTCTATAATTTCTCTCTTACAGAGCCTGATGTCATATTGAATCTCAGTGTTGATAATATTACAACATCATCTGTCACACTAAACTGGACTAAACCAAACGGCCAAAGCTCCCATTACAGAGTAGAATATGAAAATAACAATGTGACTATCAATGAAACTACTGAGAAAACCTTCATCACAATAAATAATCTGATTCCTGGATCACAGTACACGTTCAAAGTTTTTACAGTCACAGCTGATAATGTGACAGAGGGGACATCAGATCAGATTTCACTGTATACCAGTAAGATCTCTGTTTGGAAATTTCATTTTAATGAGCAAATGTTTGTGACTTCAGCCTTGAAAAAAATCAAACATTTACTTAATTTGAGCTGAAAACTGTCCATCTTCTATATTTCTTCTGCTCTTATACTTACAGTATTTGTTCACACTGCACTCAATTCCAATTTGCTTTCCAAATCTGTTTTTGTCATTTTGTTAATGGTGAAATCGGATCTGTTTGTTCAGACGTTAAAGTCAATATCTGGTATTTTTGCATTGGTTGCCATAATGCCATAAAGGAATAGTTCACCCAAAGATAAAAACATCAATCATACTTTTTTTTATTTTTTTTATTTATTTTATTTTTTTTTTTTACTGCTCCCTTTGTAGAATACTTCATAATCTTTTTTCTGTCTTCCCAACACAGGGCCAGATGTGATCAGGAATCTCAATGTCTCTGACATCACAACTTCATCTGTGTTTCTGAAATGGGATGAACCAATTGGAAATAGATCTTCCTTCAAACTTCAATGGACTGGTGATAAAACAGACGAAACAGTAACCAATCACACATCCTATAACATCACTGGACTAACTGCTGGTGTCAGCTATACATTGAACATCAGAGCTGTTGCAGCAGATAATGTGACAGAGGGCCAACCAATCAGGATCTCAGTCTATACTAGTACGTTATCTACTTATATGTTTCCAAATAAACATATTAATGAGGAAAGAACTAATATTATTATTATAGATTGGTGCATTATTTGTTTAAAAGTTTTTAGGACTCACATTTTAATCCCCAAATGCCTATAATTTTCACTCACAAAGCCTGATTTCATAATGAATCTCAGAGTTGATAATATTACAACATCATCTGTCTCACTAAACTGGACTAAACCAAATGATCAAAGCTCCCATTACAGAGTAGAATATGAAATAACCAATGTGACTATCAGTGAAACTGCTGAGAAAACCTTCATCACAATAAATAATCTGATTCCTGGATCACAGTACACATTCAAAGTTTTTAAAGTCACAGCTGATAATGTGACAGAGGGGAGATCAGATCAGATTTCACTGTATACCAGTAAGATCTCTGTTTGGAAATTTCATTTTAATGAGCAAATGTTTGTGACTTCAGCCTTGAAAAAATCAAACATTTACTTACTTTGAGCTGAAAACTGTCCATCTTCTGTATTTCTTCTGCTCTTATACTTACAGTATTTGTTCACACTGCACTCAGTTCCAATTTGCTTTCCAAATCTGTTTTTTTTTTTTTTTTTTTTTGTTAGTGGTGAAATCAAATCTGTTTGTTCAGACAGTAAAGTCAATATCTGGTATTTTTGCATTGGTGCCATAATGACATAAAGGATTAATTCACCCAAAGATAAAAACATCAATCATTTTTTTGTACTTTTCCCTTTGTAAAATACTTCATAATCTTTTTCTGTCTTCCCAACACAGGGCCAGATATGATCAGGAATCTCAATATCTCTGACATCACAACTTCATCTGTGTTTCTGAAATGGGATGAACCAATTGGAAATAGATCTTCCTTCAAACTTCAATGGACTGGTGATAAAACAGACGAAACAGTAACCAATCACACATCCTATAACATCACTGGACTAACTGCTGGTGTCAGCTACACATTGAACATCACAGCTGTTGCAGCAGATAATGTGACAGAAGGCCAACCAATCAGGATCTCAGTCTATACTAGTATGTTTTTTTACTATTATGTTTCCTGATATAGATACATTTTCAAATGAATATTATTTTTGTTGATAAACCCTTTTCCATGTATGAATCTTCACAATGTTTTTTTTTATTATTTTTTTTATTATTATTATTGCTATAAAAATGTACTCATTTTTCATTCACAAAGCCTGATATCATAATGAATCTCAGAGTTGATAATATTACAACATCATCTGTCTCACTAAACTGAACTAAACCAAACGGCCAAAGCTCCCATTACAGAGTAGAATATGAAAATAACAATGTGACTATCAATGAAACTACTGAGAAAACCTTCATCACAATAAATAATCTGATTGCTGGATGACAGTACACGTTCAAAGTTTTTACAGTCACAGCTGATAATGTGACAGAGGGGAGATCAGATCAGATTTCACTGTATACCAGTAAGACCTCTGTTTGGAAATTTCATTTTAACGAGCAAACTTTTGTGACTTCAGCCTTGAAAAAATCAAACATTTACTTACTTTGAGCTGAAAACTGTCCATCTTCTGTATTTCTTCTGCTCTTATACTTACAGTATTTGTTCACACTGCACTCAATTCCAATTTGCTTTTCAAATCTGTTTTTTTTTCTTCTTCTTTTTATTTTGTTAGTGGTGAAATCAAATCTGTTTGTTCAGACAATAAAGTCAATATCTGGTATTTTTGCATTGGTTGCAATAATGCCATAAAGGAATAGTTCACCCAAAGATAAAAACATCAATCATCCATTTTTATTTTTTTTTTTTTTTACTTTTCCCTTTGTAAAATACTTCATAATCTTTTTCTGTCTTCCCAACACAGGGCCAGATGTGATCAGGAATCTCAATGTCTCTGACATCACAACTTCATCTGTGTTTCTGAAATGGGATGAACCAATTGGAAATAGATCTTCCTTCAAACTTCAATGGACTGGTGATAAAACAGATGAAACAGTAACCAATCACACATCCTATAACATCACTGGACTAACTGCTGGTGTCAGCTACACATTCAACATCAGAGCTGTTGCAGCAGATAATGTGACAGAAGGCCAACCAATCAGGATCTCAGTCTATACTAGTATGTTTTTTTACTATTATGTTTCCTGATATAGATACATTTTCAAATGAACATTATTTTTATTGATAAACCCTTTTCCAAGTATGAATCTTCACAATGTTTTTTTTTTTCATTATTATTATTGCTATAAAAATTTACTCATTTTTCATTCACAAAGCCTGATGTCATAATGAATCTCAGAGTTGATAATATTACAACATCATTTGTCTCACTAAACTGAACTAAACCAAATGATCAAAGCTCCCATTACAGAGTAGAATATAAAAATAACAATGTGACTATCAGTGAAACTACTGAGAAAACCTTCATCACAATAAATAATCTGATTCCTGGATGACAGTACACGTTCAAAGTTTTTACAGTCACAGCTGATAATGTGACAGAGGGGACATCAGATCAGATTTCACTGTATACCAGTAAGACCTCTGTTTGGAAATTTCATTTTAATGAGCAAATGTTTGTGACTTCAGCCTTGTAAAAATGAAACATTTACTTACTTTGAGCTGAAAACTGTCCATCTTCTGTATTTCTTCTGCTCTTATACTTACAGTATTTGTTCACACTGCACTCAGTTCCAATTTGCTTTCCAAATCTGTTTTTTTTTTTTTTTTTTTGTTAGTGGTAAAATCAAATCTGTTTGTTCAGACAGTAAAGTCAATATCTGGTATTTTTGAATTGGTTGCCATAATGCCATAAAGGAATAATTCACCCAAAGATAAAAACATCAGTCTTTTTTTTTGTACTTCTCCCTTTGTAAAATACATCATAATCTTTTTTCTGTCTTCCCAACACAGGGCCAGATGTGATCAGGAATCTCAATGTCTCTGACTTCACAACTTCATCTGTGTTTCTGAAATGGGATGAACCAATTGGAAATAGATCTTCCTTCAAACTTCAATGGACTGGTGATAAAACAGACGAAACAGTAACCAATCACACATCCTATATCATCACTGGACTAACTGCTGGTGTCAACTACACATTGAACATCACAGCTGTTGCAGCAGATAATGTGACAGAAGGCCAACCAATCAGGATCTCAATCTATACTAGTACGTTATCTACTTATATGTTTCCTAATAAACATATTAATGAGGAAAGAACTAATATTATTATTATAGACCGGTGCATTATTTGATTAAAAGTTTTTAGGATTCACATTTTAATCCCAAATGTCAACAGTTTTTCACTCACAAAGCCTGATGTCATAATGAATCTCAGAGTTGATAATATTACAACATCATCTGTCACACTAAACTGGACTAAACCAAACGGTCAAAGCTCCCATTACAGAGTAGAATATAAAAATACCAATGTGACTGTCAATGAAATTACTGAGAAAACCTTCATCACAATAAATAATCTGATTGCTGGATCACATTACACATTCAAAGTTTTTACAGTTGCAGTTGATAATGTGACAGAGGGGAGATGAGATCAGATTTCACTGTATAATAGTAAGAGCTCTGTTTGGAAATTTCATTTAATGAGAATACTTTTGCTACTTCAGCCTTGAAAAAATCAAACATTTACTTACTTTGAGCTGAAAACGTCATGGTTACTTGTGTAACCTCCGTTCCCTGATGGAGGGAACAAGACGTTGTGTCGATGTAGTGACACGTAACCTCCCCCAACATAGTTATGAGTGTCGAATGGCCCTTTTTGGGGACAAGTCGACTACCCAAGAGATAGAGACAGGCTTAACCCAGTCATGGCCTCTTTTCCTCTTCTCTTTTTTCCACTCCCTAAAAAAGAACCCGGACCGAACTCCAGGCACGTTTCGCTGACAGAGAATGCTTTCAGGTCACCTACCCTCTTAATGGAAGTGAGCGCAGTCAAGAGGGCAGTCTTCAAGGAGAGTGCCTTAAGCTCAGCTGACTGCAAAGGCTCAAAGGGGGCTCTCTGTAGACCCTGAAGATATACAGAGAGGTCCCATGAGGGAACCAGCCTCCTGGCGCCTCTTAGGAACCTGATGATCAGGTCGTGCTTCCCTAAGGACTTACCGTTGACTGCGTCGTGGTGTGCTGCTATGGCGGCAACGTACACCTTCAAGGTGGAAGGGGACAGCCTCCCTTCCAACCTCTCCTGCAGGAAGGAAAGCACTGAACCGACTGCGCATCTCTGGGCACCACTTAGCGAACAGACACCACTTAAAGGCATACAGGTGCCTCGTAGAGGGGGCCCTAGCCTGAGCGATCGTGTCTACCACCGCAGGTTGTAGACCACTTAGGTCTTCCGCGTCCCGTCCAGGGGCCAGACATGGAGATTCCAGAGGTCTGGTCACGGGTGCCAGAGGGTGCCCTGTCCCTGAGAAAGAAGGTCGCGAGGAGCGTGAGGTCCGAGAACCACATCTGGGTGGGCCAGTAGGGTGTTACCAGGACAACCTGCTCCTCGTCCTCCCTGACCTTGCACAGGGTCTGTGCAAGCAGGCTCACTGGGGGAAATGCATGTTTGTGCAGGCCAGGGGCCCAGCTGTGTGTCAGTGCGTCTATGCCTAGGGGAGCCTCGGTGAGGGCGTACCAGAGCGAGCAGTGGGAGGATTCTTGGGAGGCGAACAGGTCCACCTGTGCCTGTCCGAATCGACTCCAAATCAGCTGAACCACCTGAGGGTGGAGTCTCCACTCTTCCCTGAGGGTAACCTGCCATGACAGTGTGTCCGCTGTAGTGTTGAGGTTGCCCGGGATGTGAGTGGCTTGCAGCGACTTGAAGTGCTGCTGACTCCAGAGGAGGAGACGGCGGGCGAGTTGTGACATACAACGAGAGCGCAGACCACCTTGGCGGTTGACATATGCTACCATTGCTGTGTTGTCTGTCCGAACTAATACGTGCTTGCCCTGGATCAACGGCCGGAACCTCCGCAGGGCGAGCAGAATTGCCAACAACTCGAGGCAGTTGATGTGCCAATGCAGTCGTGGACCCGTCCAGAGGCCGGCGGCTGCGTGCCCATTGCAAACAGCGCCCCAGCCCGTTTTGGAGGCATCTGTCGTGGCCACGATGCGCCTGGAGACTAGTTCTAGAGGAACACCTGCCTGTAGAAAGGAGAGGTCATCCAAGGGCTGAAAAGACGGTGACAGACCAGCGTGATGACCACACGATGTGTCCCATGGCGCCATGCCCATCTTGGGACTCGAGTCTGGAGCCAGTGCTGAAAGGCCTCAAATGCATCAACCCGAGCGGGGTGGCCACTGCCGAGGATGCCATATGCCTCAGGAGCCTCTGAAAAAGTTTCAGTGGAACCGCTGTTTTCTTTTTGAATGCCTTCAAACAGGCCAGCACCGACTGGGCGCGCTCGTTCGTAAGGCACACCGTCAAGGAGACTGAGTCCAACTCCAAACTGAGAAAAGAGATGCTCTGAACTGGGAGGAGCTTGCTCTTTTCCCAGTTGACCTGAAGCCCTAGTCGGCTGAGGTGTGAGAGCACCAGGTCCCTGTGTGTGCACAACATGTCTCGAGAGTGAGCTAGGATTAGCCAGTCATCGAGATAGTTGAGAATGCGAATGCCCACCTCCCGTAACGGGGCAAGGGCAGCCTCTGCGACCTTCGTAAAGACGCGAGGAGACAGGGACATGCCGAAAGGGAGGACTTTGTACTGATACGCCTGACCTTCGAATGCAAACCGCAGGAAGGGTATGTGTCGAGGAAGGATCGAGACGTGGAAGTACGCATCCTTTAGGTCTACCACCGTGAACCAATCTTGATGCCGGACGCTTGCCAGAATGCGTTTTTGCATCAGCATCTTGAACGGGAGTCTGTGTAAGGCCCGGTTCAGTACTCGCAGGTCCAAGATTGGCCGCAACCCACCGCCTTTTTTAGGTACGATGAAGTAGGGGCTGTAAAACCTTTCTTCATCTTGGCTGGAGGGACAGGTTCTATTGCGCCCTTCCATAGGATGGTAGCGATCTCCGCACGCAAGGTGGCAACGTTTTCGCTCTTGACCAAGGTGAAGTGAATACCGCTGAACCTGGGCGGGTGCCTGGCGAACTGAATCGTGTAGCCGAGTCGGATGGTCCGGATCAGCCATCGCGACAGATTGGAAAGCGCGAGCCACACGTCCAAGTTCCGCGCAAGGGGGACCAAGCGGGCAACGTCGTAGGATGTACCGGCAGGTGGGGCCTCGCGGCGGGGCAGAGCTCGAGGTGCCACACCACGTCGTGGCTGTGCTGAGTTTAGGGACATCGAAGCACTTACCTGGCTCCTTGTGACCACCCCCGGAACAGCCTGGGATGGGGGAGGAAGAGGCCTGTCCTCATAACCTGTGGAGACTGCCACATCGGGGGTGGCTGTGTGCCACATCTGGGCGCTCAGGGGCAGAAAGGCCACTGCTAGAGCGCCAAAAAACCTGTGGATGGTAGTCGTGGTGACGATCGTACACACCGGGTATGTGACCCAGGGAGGAAGGAAGCCGCTCTTTTGCTGAACTGTTGGGTACCGCAGCCACTTGGGCATGTGGCAAAATCAAACAAAAAGGCAACAAAAGATTTTCCGCCTGGCCCTCCACCGGGGGATGGAGTGGTCTTTTTTCCAGCTCCAAGTGAGTGGGTTCCTTCGTCCCTGAGTCGCCCGTCTCAGGGGCGCTTTGAAGACCTCCGTGGGTTCTTAGGTGCCGGCTGTGAGACGGGTGGCATCTGCTTCCTGCGGTGGGCGACGAGCAGATAGTGTGCGGGATCTTGAGCCGTGCCGGGGCAAGATGTGCCGGATTGCCTCCGTCTGCTGCTTCACTGCCGAGAACTGCTGGGCAAAGTCCTCGACGGTGTCACCGAATAGGCCCGCCTGGGAAATGGGGGCAGCAAGGAACCGTGTCTTGTCGGCCTCGCCCATCTGGACCAGGTTGAGCCAAAGGTGGCGCTCCTGGACCACTAGTGTGGCCATCGTCCGCCCAAGAGACCGCGCCGTGACCTTCTTCACTCGGAGAGCGAGGTCGGTCCCGAGCGCAGTTCCTGCATCAAATCTGGGGCGGAACTACACTCGTACAGTTCTTTTAACGCCTTGGCTTGGTGGACCTGCAGGAGAGTCATGGCGTGCAAGGCAGAGGTGGCTTGTCCAGCAGCGCTGTAGGCTTTAGCCATCAGGGACGACGTGAGCCTACAGGGCTTGGACGGGAGCTTAGGGCGTCCTCTCCAGGTGGCGGTCCTCTGCAGGCATAGGTGCAGCACGAGCACCATATCAACTGGAGGAATCACCGTATAGCCCCTGGCCGCCATAGAGGGTAGTGAGAGCGGGGGAACTGTGGAATCGGGGCCGGGCAGTAAAAGGTGCCTCCCACGACTTCGTCAGCTCCTCGTGCACTTCCGGGAAGAATGGCAATGGAGCCGGGCGTGGCTGCTTTGAGTGGCGCCGCGAGCCCAGGAACCAATCATCAAGCCGCAAGGATTCAGGGGAGAGCGTAGGGTTCCACACTAACCCGACGCTCACGGCCGCCTGAGAAAGCATGTCCGTCATTTCAGCATTGGCCTGTGACTGGGCAATCGTCCCCGAAGGGGTAAGCCCAGCTGAGGCTTCTGTGTCCGACTGGACAAGCTCGCTCTTCGATGCTGCGCTTGAGAGCTCATCATCTTCACGGGCTCCGAACAAGAAGCCAGACTCACCGTGAGACGAGCCGGCGAACTCATCCGGAAGCCCGACTGGGGCAGACGAGCGTGCTGCGGAATGGGAGGTCCGCGGGGGGATACCCGACAGAGACGATCACATTGGGGTCCCCAAATCGCCCCCAGTACTAGACGCGCTGGCCTCATACCTGTAGGTAGAAGAACCGAGGCGGGGAGCTGCTGGGGTGGCTTGCTTTCTTATGAAAGCAAGCCACGACCGCAACGTTGCCATGGTCATGTTCTCACAGTGAGAACATGAACCATCCACAAACGCTGCCTCCGTGTGGGTCACGCCCAGACACAAAAGACAGCGATCATGACCATCCGAAGTTGAGAGATAACGACTGCAATCAAGAATAACACACAATTGGAAAGGCATCTTTAAAAAGACGCGTCTTTAAAAAGACGTTCCATGTGTGCAGCTCTTTTAGAGAAATATATAATCTTTTAGTGGAGGAAAAGCTCTTTCAGAAAATATACTCTCTTGTTTTTCTGCCGAAGCGCCCAGGGGCGTTCTCTGCAGTGCACCAGTGCAGAGGAGGGAGAAGCCGCTGAAATGCGCCGTCACATCCAGCAGAGGTGAATGAACAGTAGTATTCAGCTCAATGAGCATGACCGTTCGGCTCCGAAGAGAAAATCTGAATGAATGGTTGCATACCAGCTCCATTCATACCCGTATATCCGGGGGAGTGGCATGCAAATACCACTCGCCAATTTTCATTGGCATTTTATCAAAGCTCAGAGGTGGCTCCCAAGAGTGACCCCTAGTGTCACTACATCAACACAACGTCGAGTGAGTGACAGATAGGGAACTGTCAAGCTTCTGTATTTCTTCTGCTCTTATACTTACAGTATTTGTTCACACTGCACTCAGTTCCAATTTGCTTTCCAAATCTGTTTTTTTTTTTCTTTTCATTTTGATAGTGGTGAAATCAGATCTGTTTGTTCAGATAGTAAAGTCATTATCTGGTATTTTTGCATTGGCTGCCATAATGCCATAAAGGAATAGTTCACCCAAAGATAAAAATATCAATCATATATATATATATATATATATATATATATATATATATATATATATATATATTTTTTTTTTTTTTTTTTTAACTTCTCCCTTTGTAAAATACTTCATAATCTTTTTTCTGCCTTCCCAACAAAGGGCCAGATGTGATCAGGAATCTCACTGTCTCTGAAATCACAACTTCGTCTGTGTTTCTGAAATGGGATGAACCAATTGGAAATAGATCTTCCTTCAAACTTCAATGGACTGGTGATAAAACAGACGAAACAGTAACCAATCGCACATCCTATAACATCACTGGACTAACTGCTGGTGTCAGCTACACATTGAACATCAGAGCTGTTGCAGCAGATAATGTGACAGAAGGCCAACCAATCAGGATCTCAGTCTATACTAGTATGTTTTTTTACTATTATGTTTCCTGATATAGATACATTTTCAAATGAACATTATTTTTATTGATATACCCTTTTCCATGTATGAATCTTCACAATGTTTTTTTATTTTTTATTATTATTATTGCTATTAAAATGTCCCCATTTTTCATTCACAAAGCCTGATGTCATAATGAATCTCAGAGTTGATAATATTACAACATCATCTGTCTCACTACACTGGACTAAACCAAACTGTTAAAGCTCCCATTACAGAGTAGAATATGAAAATAACAATGTGACTGTCAGTGAAAATTCTGAGAAAACCTTCATCACAATAAATAATCTGATTCCTGGTTCACAATACACGTTCAAAGTTTTTACAGTTGCAGCTGATAATGTGACAGAGGGGAGATCAGATCAGATTTTACTGTATACCAGTAAGACCTCTGTTTGGAAATTTCATTTTAATGAGCAAACTTTTGTGACTGCAGCCTTCAAAAAATCAAACATTTACTTTGAGCTGAAAACTGTCCATCTTCTGTATTTCTTCTGCTCTTATACTCACAGTATTTGTTCACACTGCACTCAATTCCAATTTGCTTTTCAAATCTGTTTTTGTCATTTTGTTAGTGGTGAAATCAGATCTGTTTGTTCAGACAGTAAAGTCAATATCTGGTATTTTTGCATTGGTTGCCATAATGACATAAAGGAATAGTTCACCCAAAGATAAAATCATCAAACATACTTTTTTTTTTTTTTTTTTTACTTTTCCCTTTATAAAATACTTCATAATCTTTTTCTGTCTTCCCAACACAGGGCCAGATGTGATCAGGAATCTCAATGTCTCTGACATCACAACTTCGTCTGTGTTTCTGAAATGGGATGAACCAATTGGAAATAGATTTTCCTTCAAACTTCAATGGACTGGTGATAAAATAGACGAAACAGTAACCAATCACACATCCTATATCATCACTGGACTAACTGCTGGTGTCAACTACACATTGAACATCAAAGCTGTTGCAGCAGATAATGTGACAGAGGGCCAACCAATCAGGATCTCATTCTATATTAGTATGTTATCTATTATATGTTTCCTAATAAATATATTAATGAGGAAAGAACTAATATTATTATTATAGATTGGTGCATTATTTGTTTAAAAGTTTTTAGGATTCACATTTTAATCCCAAATGTCTATAATTTTTCACTCACAAAGCCTGATGTCATAATGAATCTCAGAGTTGATAATATTACAACATCATCTGTCACACTAAACTGGACTAAACCAAATGATCAAAGCTCCCATTACAGTGTAGAATATAAAAATACCAATGTGACTGTCAATGAAATTACTGAGAAAACCTTCATCACAATAAATAATCTGATTCCTGGATCACAGTACACATTCAAAGTTTTTACAGTTGCAGCTGATAATGTGACAGAGGAAAAATCAGATCAGATTTCACTGTATTCCAGTAAGACCTCTGTTTGGAAATTTCATTTTAATGAGCAAATGTTTGTGACTTCAGCCTTGAAAAAATCAAACATTTACTTACTTTGAGTTGAAAACTGTCGATCTTCTGTATTTCTTCTGCTCTTATACTTACAGTATTTGTTCACACTGCACTCAGTTCCAATTTGCTTCCCAAATCTTTTTTTTTTTTTTTTTTTTTTTTGTTAGTGGTGAAATCAAATCTGTTTGTTCAGACAGTAAAGTCAATATCTGGTATTTTTGCATTGGTGCCATAATGCCATAAAGGAATAGTTCACCCAAAGATAAAAACATCAATCATATACATATATATATATATATATATATATATATATATATATATATATATATATATATATATTATTATTATTATTTTTTTTTTTTTTTTTTTTTTTTTTCACTTCTCCCTTTGTAAAATACATCATAATCTTTTTTCTGTCTTCCCAACACAGGGCCAGATGTGATCAGGAATCTCACTGTCTCTGAAATCACAACTTCATCTGTGTTTCTGAAATGGGATGAACCAATTGGAAATAGATCTTCCTTCAAACTTCAATGGACTGGTGATAAAACAGACGAAACAGTAACCAATCACACATCCTATAACATCACTGGACTAACTGCTGGTGTCAGCTACACATTGAACATCAGAGCTGTTGCAGCAGATAATGTGACAGAAGGCCAACCAATCAGGATCTCAGTCTATACTAGTATGTTTTTTTACTATGATGTTTCCTGATATAGATACATTTTCAAATGAACATTATTTTTATTGATATACACTTTTCCATGTATGAATCTTCACAATGTTTTTTTTTTATTATTATTATTGCTATTAAAATGTCCCCATTTTTCATTCACAAAGCCTGATGTCACAATGAGTCTCAGAGTTGATAATATTACAACATCATCTGTCTCACTAAACTGAACTAAACCAAACGGCCAAAGCTCCCATTACAGAGTAGAATATGAAAATAACAATGTGACTATCAATGAAACTGCTGAGAAAACCTTCATCACAAATAAATAATCTGATTCCTGGATCACAGTACACGTTCAATGTTTTTAAAGTCACAGCTGATAATGTGATAGAGGGGAGATCAGATCAGATTTCACTGTATACCAGTAAGATCTCTGTTTGGAAATTTCATTTTAATGAGCAAATGTTTGTGACTTCAGCCTTGAAAAAAATCAAACATTTACTTACTTTGAGCTGAAAACTGTCCATCTTATATATTTCTTCTGCTCTTATACTTACAGTATTTGTTCACACTGCACTCAATTCCAATTTGCTTTTCAAATCTGTTTTTGTCATTTTGTTTGTGGTGAAATCGGATCTGTTTGTTCAGACAATAAAGTCAATATCTGGTATTTTTGCATTGGTTGCCATAATGCCATAAAGGAATAGTTCACCCAAAGATAAAAACATCAATCATCCATTTTTTTTTACTGCTCCCTTTGTAATGTATTTCATAATCTTTTTTCTGTCTTCCCAACACAGGGCCAGATATGATCAGGAATCTCAATGTCTCTGACATCACAAGTTCGTCTGTGTTTCTGAAATGGGATGAACCAATTGGAAATAGATCTTCCTTCAAACTTCAATGGGCTGGTGATAAAACAGATGAAACAGTAACCAATCACACATCCTATAACATCACTGGACTAACTGCTGGTGTCAGCTACACATTCAACATCAGAGCTGTTGCAGCAGATAATGTGACAGAGGGCCAACCAATCAGGATCTCAGTCTATACTAGTACGTTATCTATATATTTCCAAATAAAGATATTAATTAGGAATTAATTAATATTTGTATTATAGATTGGTGCATTATTTGTTTAAAAGTTTTTAGGATTCACATTTTAATCCCCAAATGTCTATAATTTTTCACTCACAAAGCCTGATTTCATAATGAATCTCAGAGTTGATAATATTACAACATCATCTGTCTCACTAAACTGGACTAAACCAAATGGTCAATGCTGCCATTACAGAGTAGAATATAAAAATAACAATGTGACTATCTTTGAAACTACTGAGAAAATGTCCTGTTCCCCTTCTGTCACTCACTCGACGTTGTGTCGATGTAGTGTCACTAGCGGTCGATCTTGAGAGCCTTAGACACCTTCAGATCTTTGAGAAAAGGCCAATGAGGATTGGCGAGTAGAATTTGCATTCCACTCCCCCCCGACATACGGGTATAAAAGGGAGGCTGGAATGCGGATTCATTCCGATTTTTTCTTCGGAGCCGAGCGGTTGTATTTCAGCGAGCTGAATACTACTACTGATCCATTCACCTCTTCAGAAGCGTGTGCTGTTGGATATATGGCGCATTCAAGCGGCTTTCTCTCCACTCTGCACTCCACTGCAGACTAAGCCCCTGGGCGCTTCGACAGCGCTTTAAAAGAGTTTATTTCCTTTAAAGAGTATATTTCCTCTATTAGAGCAGGCACAGTGACATTGAACGTCTTTTTAAAGATGCGTCCTTCGCCCTGCACGCCATGACCCTCTTACAGGTCCATCAGGCCAAGGCTTTGAAAGAGCTACACTAGGGTAGTTCTGATCCCAGTGTGCTACAAGAGCTGTGCTCGGCGATCGATCAAATCAAATCAAATCAAATCACTTTATTGTCACACAGCCATATACACAAGTGCAATGGTGTGTGAAATTCTTGGGTGCAGTTCCGATCAACATAGCAGTCGTGACAGTGATGAGACATATACCAATTTACAATAACATCAAATTAACACAACACAATTTAAACATCTGTTATACACATAATTACACTCAACAGTATACAAATAATAACATACACTGTACAGTATACAATACGCTTTTTTTGTTTTGTTTTTTTTTACTATATGGATACACATTATTCAATAAAAATTAAAAATAAAAGTATATATATATATATATATATATATATATATATATATATATATATATATAATATATCGATCTTGCCCTCTGTGCGACTAAGGTCACAGCGCGCGCACTCGGGCAGATGATGTCCACGCTTGTGGTCCAGGAGCACCACCTGTGGCTGAACCTGGTCAAGATGAGGGACACGGACAAAGTGCGGTTCCTTAACGCACCCATCTCCCAGGTCGGCCTCTTCGGCGACACCATCGAGGACCTCGCCCAGCAGTTCTCGGCGGTGAAGCAACAGTCAGAGGCCATTCAGCACATCTTGCCCCAACGCGGCTCAAAGCTCCCATTACAGAGTAGAATATAAAAATAGCAATGGGACTATCAGTGAAACTACTGAGAAAACCTTCATCACAATAAATATTCTGATTCCTGGATCACAGTACATATTCATATTTTTACAGTTGCAGCTGATAATGTGACAGAGGGGACATCAGATCAGATTTCACTGTGTACCAGTAAGACCTCTGTTCGGAAATTTCATTTTAATGAGCAAACATTTGTGACTGCAGCCTTGAAAAAAATCAAACATTTACTTACTTTGAGCTGAAAACTGTCCATCTTCTGCTCTTATACTTACAGTATTTGTTCACACTGCACTCAATTACAATTTGCTTTTCAAATCTGTTTTTGTCATTTTGTTAGTGGTGAAATCAGATCTGTTTGTTCAGACAGTAAAGTCAATATCTGGTATTTTTGAATTGGTTGCCATAATGCCATAAATGAATAGTTCACCCAAAGATAAAATCATCAAACATACTTTTTTTTTTTTTTTTTACTTTTCCCTTTGTAAAATACTTCATAATCTTTTTCTGTCTTCCCAACACAGGGCCAGATGTGATCAGGAATCTCAATATCTCTGACATCACAACTTCATCTGTGTTTCTGAAATGGGATGAACCAATTGGAAATAGATCTTCCTTCAAACTTCAATGGGCTGGTGATATAACAAATGAAGCAGTAACCAATCACACATCCTATAACATCACTGGACTAACTGCTGGTGTCAGCTACACATTCAACATCGGAGCTGTTGCAGCAGATAATGTGACAGAGGGCCAACCAATCAGGATCTCAATCTATACTAGTATGTTTTTTTACTATTATGTTTCCTGATATAGATACATTTTCAAATGAACATTATTTTTATTGATATACCCTTTTCCTTGTATGAATCTTCACAATGTTTTTTTTTATTTATTTTTTTATTATTATTGCTATAAAAATTTCCCCATTTTTCATTTACAAAGCCTGATATCATAATGAATCTCAGAGCTGATAATATTACAATATCATTTGTCTCACTAAACTGGACTAAACCAAACAGTCAAAGCTCCCATTACAAAGTAGAATATGAAAATAACAAGGTGACTATCAATGAAACTACTGAGAAAACCTTCATCACAATAAATAATCTGATTGCTGGATGACAGTACACATTCAAAGTTTTTACAGTTGCAGCTGATAATGTGACAGAGGGGAGATCAGATCAGATTTTACTGTATTCCAGTAAGACCTCTGTTTGGGTATTTTATTTTAACGAGCAAACTTTTGTGACTTCAGCCTTCAAAAAATCAAACATTTACTTACTTTGAGCTGAAAACTGTCAAGCTTCTGTATTTCTTCTGCTGTTATACTTACAGTATTTGTTCACACTGCACTCAATTCCAATTTGCTTTTCAAATCTGTTTTTGTCATTTTGTTAGTGGTGAAATCAAATCTGTTTGTTCAGACAGTAAAGTCAATATCTGGTATTTTTGCATTGGTGCCATAATGCCATAAAGGAATAGTTCTCCCAAAGATAAAAACATCAATCATCCATTTTTTTTTACTGCTCCCTTTGTAATGTACTTCATAATCTTTTTTCTGTCTTCCCAACACAGGGCCAGATATGATCAGGAATCTCAATGTCTCTGACATCACAAGTTCGTCTGTGTTTCTGAAATGGGATGAACCAGTTGGAAATAGATCTTCCTTCAAACTTCAATGGACTGGTGATAAAACAGATGAAACAGTAACCAATCACACATCCCATAACATCACTGGACTAACTGCTGGTGTCAGCTACACATTCAACATCAGAGCTGTTGCAGCAGATAATGTGACAGAGGGCCAACCAATCAGGATCTCAGTCTATACTAGTACGTTATCTATATATTTCCAAATAAAGATATTAATTAGGAATTAATTAATATTTGTATTATAGATTGGTGCATTATTTGTTTAAAAGTTTTTAGGATTCACATTTTAATCCCCAAATGTCTATAATTTTCACTCACAAAGCCTGATTTCATAATGAATCTCAGAGTTGATAATATTACAACATCATCTGTCTCACTAAACTGGACTAAACCAAATGGTCAATGCTGCCATTACAGAGTAGAATATAAAAATAACAATGTGACTATCATTGAAACTACTGAGAAAATGTCCTGTTCCCCTTCTGTCACTCACTCGACGTTGTGTCGATGTAGTGTCACTAGCGGTCGATCTTGAGAGCCTTAGACACCTTCAGATCTTTGAGAAAAGGCCAATGAGGATTGGCGAGTAGAATTTGCATTCCACTCCCCCCCCGACATACGGGTATAAAAGGGAGGCTGGAATGCGGATTCATTCCGATTTTTTCTTCGGAGCCGAGCGGTTGTATTTCAGCGAGCTGAATACTACTACTGATCCATTCACCTCTTCAGAAGCGTGTGCTGTTGGATATACGGCGCATTCAAGCGGCTTTCTCTCCACTCTGCACTCCACTGCAGACTAAGCCCCTGGGCGCTTCGACAGCACTTTAAAAGAGTTTATTTCCTCTAAAGAGTATATTTCTTCTATTAGAGCAGGCACAGTGACGTTGAACGTCTTTTTAAAGATGCGTCTTTTTAAAGATGCCCTTCCATCTCTGTGCAGTTCCTGGATGCGGTTATTATCTCTCCGCCTCTGAAGGTCACGATCACTGCTTCATGTGCCTGGGCCAAAATCACATTGAGGAAGTGTTTGTGGATGGTTCATGTTCTCATTGCGAGAACATGACCATGGCAACGTTGCGGTTGCAGCTTTCCTTCTTTCGAGGGAAAGCCACTTCAGCTGTCCCCCCGCTGGTCCTTCTACCTGCGGGTACGAGGCTGCCCTAGTTGACGCTGAAGGCGATTCGGGGGCTTCATTGGGTACGGTTCCTCCGGGTAAACCCCCACGGACCGCCCACTCCCTGGTACGCTCGTTTTCGCCCATCCAGTTCTGAGATGAGACAGGCAGCTCGCCTCATTGCCAGTCTAATGTCTCTTTCGGAGCTCGTGAGCCGGATGAGATGTCGATCGCTGCATCGAAGAGTACCTTGGTGATGTCGGATGCCGAGGACTCAACCAGGCTTCCGCCTTTGGGTGTGGCAGCCCAGTCTGAAGCCGACGTGGAGCTGACCGCCATGCTTGCCTGGGCCGCCGCAAGTGTTGGGCTTGAGTGTAACCCTCCACCCGCCCCTGAGCACTTGATGACTGGTTTCTGGGTTCGCCGTGCCGCTTGCGGCCACGCCCTCCTCCAGTCCCCTTCTTCCCGGAAGTGCACGACGAGCTGACGCAATCGTGGAGGGCACCTTTCGCTGCCCGAACCCGATCCTTCAGTTCGTCCGCTCTCACTACCCTCCACGGTGGGCGGCCGAGGGTTATGCCACGATACCCCAGGTTGATAAGACGATCACGGCACACCTGTGCCCGCTGAGCGCCACCACCTGGCGGAGTCGCCCGGCATTCCATTCCCGAGCCTGTAGGACAACTTCGTCACTGGTGACTAAAGCCTACAACGCTGTCAGTCAGGCCGCCTCCACCCTGCACGCCATGACCCTCTTACAGGTCCATCAGGCCGAGGCTTTGAAAGAGCTACACTAGGGTAGTTCTGATCCCAGTGTGCTACAAGAGCTATGCTCGGTGACCGATTTCGCCCTCCGTGCGACTAAGGTCACATCACGCACACTCGGGCAGACGATGTCCACGCTTGTGGTCCAGGAGCGCCATCTGTGGCTGAACCTGGTCAAGATGAGGGACGTGGACAAAGCAGGGTTCCTTAACGCACCCATCTCCCAGGTCGGCCTCTTCGGCGACACCATCGAGGACCTCACCCAGCAGTTCTCGGCGGTGAAGCAACAGACGGAGGCCATTCAGCACATCTTGCCCCAACGCGGCTCAAAGCTCCCATTACAGAGTAGAATATAAAAATAGCAATGTGACTATCAGTGAAACTACTGAGAAAACCTTCATCACAATAAATAATCTGATTCCTGGATTACGGTACACGATCAAAATTGCCCGACCCGATTTTTTTTTTTTTCTTCTCCCTTTGTAAAATACTTCATAATCTTTTTCTGTCTTCCCAACACAGGGCCAGATGTGATCAGGAATCTCAATGTCACTGACATCACAACTTCATCTGTGTTTCTGAAATGGGATGAACCAGTTGGAAATAGATGTTCCTTCAAACTTCAATGGACTGGTGATAAAACAGATGAAACAGTAACCAATCACACATCCTATAACATCACTGGACTAACTGCTGGTGTCAGCTACACATTCAACATCAGAGCTGTTGCAGCAGATAATGTGACAGAAGGCCAACCAATCAGGATCTCAGTCTATACTAGTACGTTATCTATGTTTCCAAATAAAGATATTAATTAGGAATTAATTAATATTTGTATTATAGATTGGTGCATTATTTGTTTAAAAGTTTTTAGGATTCACATTTTAATCCCCAAATGTCTATAATTTTCACTCACAAAGCCTGATTTCATAATGAATCTCAGAGTTGATAATATTACAACATCATCTGTCTCACTAAACTGGACTAAACCAAATGGTCAATGCTGCCATTACAGAGTAGAATATAAAAATAACAATGTGACTATCATTGAAACTACTGAGAAAATGTCCTGTTCCCCTTCTGTCACTCACTCGATGTTGTGTCGATGTAGTGTCACTAGCGGACGATCTTGAGAGCCCTAGACACCTTCAGATCTTTGAGAAAAGGCCAATGAGGATTGGCGAGTAGAATTTGCATGCCACTCCTCCCCGACATACGGGTATAAAAGGGAGGCTGGAATGCGGATTCATTCCGATTTTTTCTTCGGAGCCGAGTGGTTGTATTTCAGCGAGCTGAATACTACTACTGATCCATTCACCTCTTCAGAAGCGTGTGCTGTTGGATATATGGCGCATTCAAGCGGCTTTCTCTCCACTCTGCACTCCACTGCAGACTAAGCCCCTGGGCGCTTCGACAGTGCTTTAAAAGAGTTTATTTCCTTTAAAGAGTATATTTCCTCTATTAGAGCAGGCACAGTGACATTGAACGTCTTTTTAAAGATGCGTCCTTCGCCCTGCACGCCATGACCCTCTTACAGGTCCATCAGGCCAAGGCTTTGAAAGAGCTACACTAGGGTAGTTCTGATCCCAGTGTGCTACAAGAGCTGTGCTCGGCGATCGATCAAATCAAATCAAATCAAATCACTTTATTGTCACACAGCCATATACACAAGTGCAATGGTGTGTGAAATTCTTGGGTGCAGTTCCGATCAACATAGCAGTCGTGACAGTGATGAGACATATACCAATTTACAATAACATCAAATTAACACAACACAATTTAAACATCTGTTATACACATAATTACACTCAACAGTATACAAATAATAACATACACTGTACAGTATACAATACGCTTTTTTTTGTTTTGTTTTTTTTTACTATATGGATACACATTATTCAATAAAAATTAAAAATAAAAGTATATATATATATATATATATATATATATATATATATATATATATATATAATATATCGATCTTGCCCTCTGTGCGACTAAGGTCACAGCGCGCGCACTCGGGCAGATGATGTCCACGCTTGTGGTCCAGGAGCACCACCTGTGGCTGAACCTGGTCAAGATGAGGGACACGGACAAAGTGCGGTTCCTTAACGCACCCATCTCCCAGGTCGGCCTCTTCGGCGACACCATCGAGGACCTCGCCCAGCAGTTCTCGGCGGTGAAGCAACAGTCAGAGGCCATTCAGCACATCTTGCCCCAACGCGGCTCAAAGCTCCCATTACAGAGTAGAATATAAAAATAGCAATGGGACTATCAGTGAAACTACTGAGAAAACCTTCATCACAATAAATATTCTGATTCCTGGATCACAGTACATATTCATATTTTTACAGTTGCAGCTGATAATGTGACAGAGGGGACATCAGATCAGATTTCACTGTGTACCAGTAAGACCTCTGTTCGGAAATTTCATTTTAATGAGCAAACATTTGTGACTGCAGCCTTGAAAAAAATCAAACATTTACTTACTTTGAGCTGAAAACTGTCCATCTTCTGCTCTTATACTTACAGTATTTGTTCACACTGCACTCAATTACAATTTGCTTTTCAAATCTGTTTTTGTCATTTTGTTAGTGGTGAAATCGGATCTGTTTGTTCAGACAGTAAAGTCAATATCTGGTATTTTTGAATTGGTTGCCATAATGCCATAAAGGAATAGTTCACCCAAAGATAAAATCATCAAACATACTTTTTTTTTTTTTTTTTTACTTTTCCCTTTGTAAAATACTTCATAATCTTTTTCTGTCTTCCCAACACAGGGCCAGATGTGATCAGGAATCTCAATATCTCTGACATCACAACTTCATCTGTGTTTCTGAAATGGGATGAACCAATTGGAAATAGATCTTCCTTCAAACTTCAATGGGCTGGTGATATAACAAATGAAGCAGTAACCAATCACACATCCTATAACATCACTGGACTAACTGCTGGTGTCAGCTACACATTCAACATCGGAGCTGTTGCAGCAGATAATGTGACAGAGGGCCAACCAATCAGGATCTCAATCTATACTAGTATGTTTTTTTACTATTATGTTTCCTGATATAGATACATTTTCAAATGAACATTATTTTTATTGATATACCCTTTTCCTTGTATGAATCTTCACAATGTTTTTTTTTTATTTATTTTTTTATTATTATTGCTATAAAAATTTCCCCATTTTTCATTTACAAAGCCTGATATCATAATGAATCTCAGAGCTGATAATATTACAATATCATTTGTCTCACTAAACTGGACTAAACCAAACAGTCAAAGCTCCCATTACAAAGTAGAATATGAAAATAACAAGGTGACTATCAATGAAACTACTGAGAAAACCTTCATCACAATAAATAATCTGATTGCTGGATGACAGTACACATTCAAAGTTTTTACAGTTGCAGCTGATAATGTGACAGAGGGGAGATCAGATCAGATTTTACTGTATTCCAGTAAGACCTCTGTTTGGGTATTTTATTTTAACGAGCAAACTTTTGTGACTTCAGCCTTCAAAAAATCAAACATTTACTTACTTTGAGCTGAAAACTGTCAAGCTTCTGTATTTCTTCT
The DNA here is from genome assembly GCF_019703515.2 of Myxocyprinus asiaticus. NCBI lineage: Eukaryota > Metazoa > Chordata > Actinopteri > Cypriniformes > Catostomidae > Myxocyprinus > Myxocyprinus asiaticus. The sequence continues at coordinate 8,140,016 of NC_059391.1, forward strand.
GCTGTTATACTTACAGTATTTGTTCACACTGCACTCAATTCCAATTTGCTTTTCAAATCTGTTTTTGTCATTTTGTTAGTGGTGAAATCAAATCTGTTTGTTCAGACAGTAAAGTCAATATCTGGTATTTTTGCATTGGTGCCATAATGCCATAAAGGAATAGTTCTCCCAAAGATAAAAACATCAATCATCCATTTTTTTTTACTGCTCCCTTTGTAATGTACTTCATAATCTTTTTTCTGTCTTCCCAACACAGGGCCAGATATGATCAGGAATCTCAATGTCTCTGACATCACAAGTTCGTCTGTGTTTCTGAAATGGGATGAACCAGTTGGAAATAGATCTTCCTTCAAACTTCAATGGACTGGTGATAAAACAGATGAAACAGTAACCAATCACACATCCCATAACATCACTGGACTAACTGCTGGTGTCAGCTACACATTCAACATCAGAGCTGTTGCAGCAGATAATGTGACAGAGGGCCAACCAATCAGGATCTCAGTCTATACTAGTACGTTATCTATATATTTCCAAATAAAGATATTAATTAGGAATTAATTAATATTTGTATTATAGATTGGTGCATTATTTGTTTAAAAGTTTTTAGGATTCACATTTTAATCCCCAAATGTCTATAATTTTCACTCACAAAGCCTGATTTCATAATGAATCTCAGAGTTGATAATATTACAACATCATCTGTCTCACTAAACTGGACTAAACCAAATGGTCAATGCTGCCATTACAGAGTAGAATATAAAAATAACAATGTGACTATCATTGAAACTACTGAGAAAATGTCCTGTTCCCCTTCTGTCACTCACTCGACGTTGTGTCGATGTAGTGTCACTAGCGGTCGATCTTGAGAGCCTTAGACACCTTCAGATCTTTGAGAAAAGGCCAATGAGGATTGGCGAGTAGAATTTGCATTCCACTCCCCCCCCGACATACGGGTATAAAAGGGAGGCTGGAATGCGGATTCATTCCGATTTTTTCTTCGGAGCCGAGCGGTTGTATTTCAGCGAGCTGAATACTACTACTGATCCATTCACCTCTTCAGAAGCGTGTGCTGTTGGATATACAGCGCATTCAAGCGGCTTTCTCTCCACTCTGCACTCCACTGCAGACTAAGCCCCTGGGCGCTTCGACAGCACTTTAAAAGAGTTTATTTCCTCTAAAGAGTATATTTCTTCTATTAGAGCAGGCACAGTGACGTTGAACGTCTTTTTAAAGATGCGTCTTTTTAAAGATGCCCTTCCATCTCTGTGCAGTTCCTGGATGCGGTTATTATCTCTCCGCCTCTGAAGGTCACGATCACTGCTTCATGTGCCTGGGCCAAAATCACATTGAGGAAGTGTTTGTGGATGGTTCATGTTCTCATTGCGAGAACATGACCATGGCAACGTTGCGGTTGCAGCTTTCCTTCTTTCGAGGGAAAGCCACTTCAGCTGTCCCCCCGCTGGTCCTTCTACCTGCGGGTACGAGGCTGCCCTAGTTGACGCTGAAGGCGATTCGGGGGCTTCATTGGGTACGGTTCCTCCGGGTAAACCCCCACGGACCGCCCACTCCCTGGTACGCTCGTTTTCGCCCATCCAGTTCTGAGATGAGACAGGCAGCTCGCCTCATTGCCAGTCTAATGTCTCTTTCGGAGCTCGTGAGCCGGATGAGATGTCGATCGCTGCATCGAAGAGTACCTTGGTGATGTCGGATGCCGAGGACTCAACCAGGCTTCCGCCTTTGGGTGTGGCAGCCCAGTCTGAAGCCGACGTGGAGCTGACCGCCATGCTTGCCTGGGCCGCCGCAAGTGTTGGGCTTGAGTGTAACCCTCCACCCGCCCCTGAGCACTTGATGACTGGTTTCTGGGTTCGCCGTGCCGCTTGCGGCCACGCCCTCCTCCAGTCCCCTTCTTCCCGGAAGTGCACGACGAGCTGACGCAATCGTGGAGGGCACCTTTCGCTGCCCGAACCCGATCCTTCAGTTCGTCCGCTCTCACTACCCTCCACGGTGGGCGGCCGAGGGTTATGCCACGATACCCCAGGTTGATAAGACGATCACGGCACACCTGTGCCCGCTGAGCGCCACCACCTGGCGGAGTCGCCCGGCATTCCATTCCCGAGCCTGTAGGACAACTTCGTCACTGGTGACTAAAGCCTACAACGCTGTCAGTCAGGCCGCCTCCACCCTGCACGCCATGACCCTCTTACAGGTCCATCAGGCCGAGGCTTTGAAAGAGCTACACTAGGGTAGTTCTGATCCCAGTGTGCTACAAGAGCTATGCTCGGTGACCGATTTCGCCCTCCGTGCGACTAAGGTCACATCACGCACACTCGGGCAGACGATGTCCACGCTTGTGGTCCAGGAGCGCCATCTGTGGCTGAACCTGGTCAAGATGAGGGACGTGGACAAAGCAGGGTTCCTTAACGCACCCATCTCCCAGGTCGGCCTCTTCGGCGACACCATCGAGGACCTCACCCAGCAGTTCTCGGCGGTGAAGCAACAGACGGAGGCCATTCAGCACATCTTGCCCCAACGCGGCTCAAAGCTCCCATTACAGAGTAGAATATAAAAATAGCAATGTGACTATCAGTGAAACTACTGAGAAAACCTTCATCACAATAAATAATCTGATTCCTGGATTACGGTACACGATCAAAATTGCCCGACCCGATTTTTTTTTTTTTCTTCTCCCTTTGTAAAATACTTCATAATCTTTTTCTGTCTTCCCAACACAGGGCCAGATGTGATCAGGAATCTCAATGTCACTGACATCACAACTTCATCTGTGTTTCTGAAATGGGATGAACCAGTTGGAAATAGATGTTCCTTCAAACTTCAATGGACTGGTGATAAAACAGATGAAACAGTAACCAATCACACATCCTATAACATCACTGGACTAACTGCTGGTGTCAGCTACACATTCAACATCAGAGCTGTTGCAGCAGATAATGTGACAGAAGGCCAACCAATCAGGATCTCAGTCTATACTAGTACGTTATCTATGTTTCCAAATAAAGATATTAATTAGGAATTAATTAATATTTGTATTATAGATTGGTGCATTATTTGTTTAAAAGTTTTTAGGATTCACATTTTAATCCCCAAATGTCTATAATTTTCACTCACAAAGCCTGATTTCATAATGAATCTCAGAGTTGATAATATTACAACATCATCTGTCTCACTAAACTGGACTAAACCAAATGGTCAATGCTGCCATTACAGAGTAGAATATAAAAATAACAATGTGACTATCATTGAAACTACTGAGAAAATGTCCTGTTCCCCTTCTGTCACTCACTCGATGTTGTGTCGATGTAGTGTCACTAGCGGACGATCTTGAGAGCCCTAGACACCTTCAGATCTTTGAGAAAAGGCCAATGAGGATTGGCGAGTAGAATTTGCATGCCACTCCTCCCCGACATACGGGTATAAAAGGGAGGCTGGAATGCGGATTCATTCCGATTTTTCTTCGGAGCCGAGTGGTTGTATTTCAGCGAGCTGAATACTACTACTGATCCATTCACCTCTTCAGAAGCGTGTGCTGTTGGATATATGGCGCATTCAAGCGGCTTTCTCTCCACTCTGCACTCCACTGCAGACTAAGCCCCTGGGCGCTTCGACAGTGCTTTAAAAGAGTTTATTTCCTTTAAAGAGTATATTTCCTCTATTAGAGCAGGCACAGTGACATTGAACGTCTTTTTAAAGATGCGTCCTTCGCCCTGCACGCCATGACCCTCTTACAGGTCCATCAGGCCAAGGCTTTGAAAGAGCTACACTAGGGTAGTTCTGATCCCAGTGTGCTACAAGAGCTGTGCTCGGCGATCGATCAAATCAAATCAAATCAAATCACTTTATTGTCACACAGCCATATACACAAGTGCAATGGTGTGTGAAATTCTTGGGTGCAGTTCCGATCAACATAGCAGTCGTGACAGTGATGAGACATATACCAATTTACAATAACATCAAATTAACACAACACAATTTAAACATCTGTTATACACATAATTACACTCAACAGTATACAAATAATAACATACACTGTACAGTATACAATACGCTTTTTTTGTTTTGTTTTTTTTTTACTATATGGATACACATTATTCAATAAAAATTAAAAATAAAAGTATATATATATATATATATATATATATATATATATATATATATATATATATATATATATAATATATCGATCTCGCCCTCTGTGCGACTAAGGTCACAGCGCGCGCACTCGGGCAGATGATGTCCACGCTTGTGGTCCAGGAGCACCACCTGTGGCTGAACCTGGTCAAGATGAGGGACACGGACAAAGTGCGGTTCCTTAACGCACCCATCTCCCAGGTCGGCCTCTTCGGCGACACCATCGAGGACCTCGCCCAGCAGTTCTCGGCGGTGAAGCAACAGTCAGAGGCCATTCAGCACATCTTGCCCCAACGCGGCTCAAAGCTCCCATTACAGAGTAGAATATAAAAATAGCAATGGGACTATCAGTGAAACTACTGAGAAAACCTTCATCACAATAAATATTCTGATTCCTGGATCACAGTACATATTCATATTTTTACAGTTGCAGCTGATAATGTGACAGAGGGGACATCAGATCAGATTTCACTGTGTACCAGTAAGACCTCTGTTCGGAAATTTCATTTTAATGAGCAAACATTTGTGACTGCAGCCTTGAAAAAAATCAAACATTTACTTACTTTGAGCTGAAAACTGTCCATCTTCTGCTCTTATACTTACAGTATTTGTTCACACTGCACTCAATTACAATTTGCTTTTCAAATCTGTTTTTGTCATTTTGTTAGTGGTGAAATCAGATCTGTTTGTTCAGACAGTAAAGTCAATATCTGGTATTTTTGAATTGGTTGCCATAATGCCATAAATGAATAGTTCACCCAAAGATAAAATCATCAAACATACTTTTTTTTTTTTTTTTTACTTTTCCCTTTGTAAAATACTTCATAATCTTTTTCTGTCTTCCCAACACAGGGCCAGATGTGATCAGGAATCTCAATATCTCTGACATCACAACTTCATCTGTGTTTCTGAAATGGGATGAACCAATTGGAAATAGATCTTCCTTCAAACTTCAATGGGCTGGTGATATAACAAATGAAGCAGTAACCAATCACACATCCTATAACATCACTGGACTAACTGCTGGTGTCAGCTACACATTCAACATCGGAGCTGTTGCAGCAGATAATGTGACAGAGGGCCAACCAATCAGGATCTCAATCTATACTAGTATGTTTTTTTACTATTATGTTTCCTGATATAGATACATTTTCAAATGAACATTATTTTTATTGATATACCCTTTTCCTTGTATGAATCTTCACAATGTTTTTTTTTATTTATTTTTTTATTATTATTGCTATAAAAATTTCCCCATTTTTCATTTACAAAGCCTGATATCATAATGAATCTCAGAGCTGATAATATTACAATATCATTTGTCTCACTAAACTGGACTAAACCAAACAGTCAAAGCTCCCATTACAAAGTGGAATATGAAAATAACAAGGTGACTATCAATGAAACTACTGAGAAAACCTTCATCACAATAAATAATCTGATTGCTGGATGACAGTACACATTCAAAGTTTTTACAGTTGCAGCTGATAATGTGACAGAGGGGAGATCAGATCAGATTTTACTGTATTCCAGTAAGACCTCTGTTTGGGTATTTTATTTTAACGAGCAAACTTTTGTGACTTCAGCCTTCAAAAAATCAAACATTTACTTACTTTGAGCTGAAAACTGTCAAGCTTCTGTATTTCTTCTGCTGTTATACTTACAGTATTTGTTCACACTGCACTCAATTCCAATTTGCTTTTCAAATCTGTTTTTGTCATTTTGTTAGTGGTGAAATCAAATCTGTTTGTTCAGACAGTAAAGTCAATATCTGGTATTTTTGCATTGGTGCCATAATGCCATAAAGGAATAGTTCACCCAAAGAAAAAAACATCAATCATACTTTTTTTTTTTTTTTTTTTTTACTTCTCCCTTTGTAAAATAATCTTTTTTCTGTCTTCCCAACACAGGGCCAGATGTGATCAGGAATCTGAATGTCTCTGACATCACAACTTCGTCTGTGTTTCTGAATTGGGATGAACCAATTGGAAATAGATCTTCCTTCAAACTTCAGTGGACTGGTGATAAAACAGACAAAACAGTAACCAATCACACAACCTATAACATCACTGGACTAACTGCTGGTGTCAACTACACATTGAACATCAGAGCTGTTGCAGCAGATAACGTGACAGAAGGCCAACCAATCAGGATCTCAGTCTTTACTAGTATGTTATCTACTTATATGTTTCCTAATAAAGATATTAATGAGGAAAGAACTAATATTTGTATTAAAGATTGGTGCATTATTTGTTTAAATTTTTTTAGGATTCACGTTTTAATCCCCAAATGTCTATAATTTTTCACTCACAAAGCCTGATGTCATAATGAATCTCAGAGTTGATAATATTACAGCATCATCTGTCTCTCTAAACTGGACTAAACCAAACAGTCAAAGCTCCCATTACAGAGTAGAATATAAAAATAACAGTGTGACTGTCAGTGAAACTACTGAGAAAACCTTCATCACAATAAATAATCTGATTGCTGGATCACAGTACACATTCCAAGTTTTTAAGTTGCAGCTGATAATGTGACAGAGGGGAGATCAGATCAGTTCCCTATCTGTCACTCACTCAACGTTGTGTGGATATAGTGACACTAGGAGTCACCCTTGGGAGCCCCAACACCTCTGATCTTTGAGAAAAGGCTAATGGGAATTGGCGAGTGGAATTTGCATGCCACTCCCCCAGACATACGGGTATAACAGTAGCTGGCTCGCAACCACTCATTCAGATTTTCTCTTCGGAGCCGAGCGGTTGTATTCAGTGAGCTGAATTACTCTGCCGATCCATTCACCTCAAAAGCTGTTGGATTTACGGTGCATTACAGCGGTTTCTCCCCCTCGTGCACCGGTGGAGTGCAGAGAACACTCCTGGGTGCTTCGACACTCTAAAAGAGTATATATTCTTGCAATAAAAGAGTATATTTTCCCTAGTAAAAGAGTGGCACTGACATAGAGCGTCTTTTTAAAGATGCCTTTCCAACTGTGTTTATTTCCTGGTTGCGGTCGTTACCTCTCCACTTCCGATGGCCACGATCGCTGTCTTACGTGCTTGGGCGTTGCCCACATGGAGACAGCGTTCGTGGACGGGTTATGTTCTCACTGCGAGAACATAACCATGGCAATTCTGCTTTCCGCCATTAGAGGGAAAGCCACCTCAGCGGCTCCCCACTTTGGTTCTTCTACTTACAGGTTTGAGGCCACGTCGGTTAGCACTGGAGACGATTTGGGGACCCCAGTGGGAGCCGCTCCGCCGGGTAACTCCCCCCGTCCTCCCATTCCCCAGTATGCTCGTTTGCACTGGTCGAGTTCTGGGATGAGACCGCCAGCAGGTAAGCCTTCCCGGGAATCCTCCCACTGTCCGCTCTGGTACACCCTGACCGAGGCTTCCCTCGGCACAGATGCACTGGCACACAGCTGGCCCCGGGGGCTGCGCTAGTAGGCATTCCCCCCAGTGATTCTACTTGCATAGACCCTGTGTAAGGTCAGGGAGGACGAGGAGAAGGTCATCCTAGTGGCACCCTACTGGCCCACCCAGACTTGGGTCTCGGATCTCACGCTCCTCGCAACAGCCCATCGCTGGCGAATTCCCCTGAGGAGGGTTCTCCTCTCTCAGGGACAGGGCACCATCTGGCACCCGTGATCAGACCTCTGGAATGTTCAAGTCTGGCCCTTGGACGGGACGCGGAACACCTAAGTTGCCAACCACCCATGGTGGTAGACACGATCACTCAGGATAGGGCTCCCTCTACGAGGTGCCTTTATGCCTTGCAGTGGTGTCTGTTCACTAAGTGGTGTTCTTCCCGACGCGAAGACCCCCAGAGATGCGCAGTCGGGTCTGTGCTTTCCTTCATGCAGGAGAGGCTGATAGGGCGGCTGTCCCCCCCACCTTGAGGGTGTACGTGGCCGCTATGGTGGCGCACCACAATGCAGTTGACGGTAAGTATTTATGAAAGCATGATCTGATCATCAGGTTCCTTTGAGGTGTGAGGAGGTTGAATCCTCCCAGACCATGCCTCATTCCCTCATGGGATCTCTCCGTGGTTCTGCGGGGAGCCCTGTTTGAGCCCTGGAGTCAGTTGAGCTAAATGCAGTCTCTTGAAGACTGCCCTCCTGACTGAGCTCACGTCCATCAAGAGTGTAGGGGACCTGCCGGCGTTCTCTGTTAGCGACATGTGCCTGGAGTTTGGTCCGGAATACTCTCATGTGGTCCTGAGGCCCGACCAAGCTATATGCCCAAGGTTCCCATGACCCTGTTTAGGGATCAGGTTGTGAACCTACAAGCGAAGCTGCCCCAGGAGGAGGCAGACCCAGCCTTTTCGTTGCTGTGTCCAGTGCATGCTTTGCGCATCTACTTGGATCGCATGCAGAGCTTTTGGGGCTCTGAGCAGTTCTTTGTCTGCTTTGGAGCACAGTGGAATGGGAGCGCTGTCTCCAAACAGAGGATCGCCCACTGGGTCGTTGACGCCATCACTTTGGCATACTACGCCCAGGACGTGCCGCCCCCTTTGGGGCTTCGGGCACACTCCACCAGGATTGTGGTGGCCTCATGGGCCCCGAACAATGGCACCTCTTTGGCAGACATCGGTAGAGCAGCGGGCTGGGTAACACCCAATACTTTCGCGAGGTTCCTCAATCTCCGGGTTGAGCTGGTTTGTCCCGTGTGTTGTCAGGTACGAACAGGTAAGTTGGCGGGCTGTCTGGGTGTACTGCTTGCGTATAGCACCTTTCCCCTCCTGGAGGGGGAGACGTGCGCTTTTACCCCCCAGCCGTGTTCACGAGACCGTGGACCCTGGATGTCCTTCCTCCTTAGCCCTGTGGCAGGCGAGTTTGAGGAGAAACTCGATGCCGGCCCAGTACGTGTGCTAATAGGCCGTGTACTGGGGTAGGTGTTCCACATGCGCTGGTTACCTGTCTGTAACCCTGTGTGATGTATCTTCCACGAGATGGTTTCCCCATTGGTAAACCCGCATCTTCCTTGGACAGAGTCCCCTCTGCCACCGGTCACCGTGTTTGTAGAGCTCCATCCCCTCTGGGTAGGACCTACTATGGGGACTTCTCCACATGTGAAACTGCCGACAAAACTCAGTAAGGCCATGTGACGTATTTCCACACATTACCTCCCCTTCGGTCAGGGTGTGATCTCCACGGTGTCTTCCCCTTGGGAGTGACATCCCCCGACACGGACACTTATGGCTCCCAGTCGATAGATTTCCACTCTTTTTTTGGGAGAAAAAAGAGGAGAAGAGGCCATGGCCTGTCCCCATTTTTTGGGCAGTCGACTTGTCCCCGAGGTGCAGGGGACCGTAGGGTACGTGACGGACAGGTGCGCTGGCTACGAAGCAAGCAGTGATCTGCCCATCTTGCACCGCCAGTCCATGTAACACAGTTCAGCTAGTTGTTGCGTTTCGTATAGGGACCCCTAGTGTCACTACATCGACACAACGTCGAGTGAGTGACAGATAGGGAACGTCCTGGTTACGTTCGTAACCTCCGTTCCCTGATGGAGGGAACGAGACATTGTGTCCCTCCTGCCATAACACTGAACTACCCACTGAAATGACCGGGACCTTGTCTTGGCTCCTCAGCACAAAACCTAAATGAGTGGTTGCGAGCAAGCTCCTTTTATACCCATATGTCAAGGGTAGTGGATGCAAGTGTATGCAAATTCCACTTGCCAATTCCCATTGGACTTTTCTCAAAGATCAGAGGTGTTTGGGGCTCCCTAGTGTCACTACCTTGACACAACGTCTCGTTCCCTCCATCAGGGAACGGAGGTTACGAAAGTAACCAGGACGATTTCACTGTATACCAGTAAGACCTCTGTTTGGAAATTTCATTTTAATGAGCAAACTTTTTTTACTTCAGCCTTGAAAGATCAAACATTTACTTACTTTGAGCTGAAAACTGTCGAGCTTCTGTATTTCTTCTGCTCTTATACTTACAGTATACAGTATACAGTTGTTCACACTGCACTCAATTCCAATTTGCTTTCCAAATCTGTTTTTGTCATTTTGTTAGAGGTGAATTCAAATCTGTTTGTTCAGACAGTAAAGTCAATATCTGGTATTTTTGCATTGGTGCCATAATGCCATAAAGTAATAGTTCACCCAAAGTTAAAAACATCAATCATTTTTTTACTTTTCCCTTTGTAAAATACATCATAATCTCTTTTCTGTCTTCCCAACACAGGGCCAGATGTGATCAGGAATCTCAATGTCTCTGACATCACAACTTCGTCTGTGTTTCTGAAATGGGATGAACCAATTGGAAATAGATCTTCCTTCAAACTTCAATGGATTGGTGATCAAATAGATGAAACAGTAACCAATCACACATCCTATAACATCACTGGACTAACTGCTGGTGTCAACTACACATTGAACATCAGAGCTGTTGCAGCAGATAATGTGACAGAAGGCCAACCAATCAGGATCTCAGTCTATACTAGTACGTTATCTACTTTTATGTTTCCTAATAAAGATATTAATTAGGAAAGAACTAATATTTGTATTATAGATTGGTGCATTATTTGTTTAAAATTTTTAGGATTCACATTTTAATCCCCAAATGTCTATAATTTTTCACTCACAAAGCCTGATGTCATAATGAATCTCAGAGTTGATAATATTACAACATCATCTGTCTCACTAAACTGGACTAAACCAAACAGTCAAAGCTCCCATTACAGAGTAGAATATAAAAATACCAATGTGACTATCAGTGAAACTGCTGAGAAAACCTTAATCACAATAAATAATCTGATTCCTGGATCACAGTACACATTCAAAGTTTTTACAGTCACAGCTGATAATGTGACAGAGGGGAGATCAGATCAGATTTCACTGTATAACAGTAAGACCTCTGTTTGGAAATGTCATTTTAATGAGCAAACTTTTGCTACTTCAGCCTTGAAAAAATCAAACATTTACTTACTTTGAGCTGAAAACTGTCAAGTTTCTGTATTTCTTCTGCTCTTATACTTACAGTATTTGTTCACACTGCACTCAGGTCCAATTTGCTTTCCAAATCTGTTTTTTTTTTTTTTTTTCATTTTGTTAGTTGTGAAATCAGATCTGTTTGTTCAGACAGTAAAGTCAATATCTGGTATTTTTGCATTGGTGCCATAATGCCATAAAGGAATAGTTCACCCAAAGATTAAAACATCAATCATTTTTTTTACTTTTCCCTTTGTAAAATACATCATAATCTTTTTTCTGTCTTCCCAACACAGGGCCAGATGTGATCAGGAATCTCAACGTCTCTGATATCAAAACTTCGTCTGTGTTTCTGAAATGGGATGAACCAATTGGAAATAGATCTTCCTTCAAACTTCAATGGACTGGTGATATAACAAACAAAGCAGTAACCAATCACACATCCTATAACATCACTGGACTAACTGCTGGTGTCAACTACACATTCAACATCACAGCTGTTGCAGCAGATAATGTGACAGAAGGCCAACCAATCAGGATCTCAGTCTATACTAGTATGTTTTTTTACTATTATGTTTCCTGATATAGATACATTTTCAAATGAACATTATTTTTATTGATATACCCTTTTCCATGTATGAATCTTCACAATGTTTTTTTTTTAATGATTATTATTGCTATTAAAATTTCCCCATTTTTCTTTCTCAAAGCCTGATTTCATAATGAGTCTCAGAGCTGATAATATTACAATATCATCTGTCTCACTAAACTGAACTAAACCAAACGGTCAAAGCTCCCATTACAGAGTAGAATATGAAAATAACAATGTGACTATCAATGAAACTACTGAGAAAACCTTCTTCACAATAAATAATCTGATTCCTGGATCACAGTACACGTTCAAAGTTTTTACAGTCACAGCTGATAATGTGACAGAGGGGACATCAGATCAGATTTCACTGTATACCAGTAAGACCTCTGTTTGGAAATTTCATTTTAATGAGCAAACATTTGTGACTGCAGCCTTCAAAAAATCAAACATTTACTTACTTTGACCTGAAAACTGTTGAGCTTCTGTATTTCTTCTGCTCTTATACTCACAGTATTTGTTCACACTGCAGTCAGTTCCAATTTGCTTTTCAAATCTGTTTTTGTCATTTTGTTAGTGGTGAAATCAGATCTGTTTTTTCAGACAGTAAAGTCAATGTCTGGTATTTTTGCATTGGTTGCCATAATGCCATAAAGTAATAGTTCCCAATCTGTCACTCGATGTTGTGTCGATGTAGTGACACTAGGGGTCACTCTTGGGAGCCCAAGACACCTCTGGTCTTTGATAAAAGGCCAATGAAAATTGGCAAGTGGTATTTGCATGCCATTCTCCCGGACATACGGCTATAAAAGGAGCTGGTATGCAACCACTCATTCAGATTTTCTCTTCGGAGCCAAACAGTCATGCTCACTGAGCTGAATACTACTGTTCATTCACCTCTGCTGGATCTGACGGCGCATTTCAGCGGCTTCTCCCCCCTCTGCACTAGTGCACTGCAGACAATGCCCCTGGGCGCTTCGGCAGAAATAAAAGAGTATATTTCTCTAAAAGAGTATATTTCTCTAAAAGAGCAGCACACACGGAATGTCTTTTTAAAGACGCGTCTTTCTAAAGATGCTTTTCCGATTGTGTGTTATAACTGGTTGCGCTCGTTATCTCTCGCCTTCTGACGGTCACGATCACTGTCTTTCGTGTCTGGGCGCTGCTCACGTGGAGACAGCGTTCGTGGATGGTCATGTTCTCATTGCGAGGATATGTCCATGGCAACGTTGCGGTCGCGGCTCGCCTTCGTAAGAAAGCAAGCCACCTCAGAGGCTCCCCGCCTCGGTCCTTTTACCCATGGGTATGAGGCCAGCGTGGCTAGCACTGGGGGCAATTTGGGGACCCCAATGGGACCACCTCCGCCAGGTATCCCCCCGCGGACCTCCCATTCCCCAGCACGCTCGTCTGCCCCGATCGGGCTTCCGGATGAGTCTGCCGGCTCGTCTCACGGCGAGTTCGACCTCTTGTTCGGAGCCCGCGAAAGTGATGAGCTCTCGAGCGTAGCATCGGAGAGCGGAGAGCCACAGCTGGGCTCCTCCCTTCGGGGACGATTACCCAGTCACAGGCTGACGCGGAGATGACGACATGCTTTCCCGGGCAGCCGCGAGCATTGGCCAGAGTGGAACTCACTGCTCTTCCCTGAACCCTCGTGGCTCGGTGATTGGTTCCTGGGCACGCGGTGCCGCTCAAAGCCACGCCCCGCCCCCGTTCCTTTCTTCCCGGAAGTGCATGAAGAGCTGACAAGGTCGCAGGAGGCACTTTTTTTGCTCTCCGAATGACGGAGGTCATGGCGCGGTCTCTCGGGCGGACGATGGCCACACTAGTGGTCCAGGAGCGCCACCTTTGGCTCAACCTGTTTGAGATGGGTGAGGCCGCCAAGACACGATTGCTTGCTGCCCCCATTTCCCAGGCGGGCCTATTCGGTGACACCGTCTAGGACTTTGCCCAGCAGTTTTCGATGGTGGAGTAGTAGACAGATGCTAGCCGGCATATCCTGCCCCGGCACGGCTCAAGATCCCGCACCCCGTCTACTCATCGCCAAGGGCGTCCCCCTGCGGTGACTGCACCGGCTCCGCCGCAGCCCGCCCCTTTGGCCCAGCCCCGGCGTGGAGCCCACCGCAGGAAGCAGACGCCACCCGTCTTGCGGCCGCCCAGAACCCGTGAAAGGCTTCAAAGCGCCCTTGAGACTGGCGACCCAGGGACAATGAAACCCACTGTTCAGGAGCTGGTAAGCAGATCTCTCCATCTTTTTGTTACCTTTTGCATTTAATTGCGCTGCATGCCCAAGTGGCTGCAGTACTCAAGAGCTCAGCAAGAGCGGTTTCCTTGTTCCCTGGGTCACGTATCCAGTGTGCACGGCCGTCATCATGACCACCGTCCACCACTCTATTTGGCAGGTTTGGTGCTCCGGCGGCGGTCTCCCGCCCCTGAGTGCCCAGCTGTGTCACAAATCCGCCCCCGATGTGACAGTCTCCACGGATCACGAGGACAGGCCTCTTCCTCCCCCGTCCCAGGCTGTTCCGGGGGTGGTCACAAGGAGCCAGGTAAGTGCTTCGATGTCCTTAGACTCAGCACGGCCACGACATGGTGTGGCACCTCGGGCTCCGCCCCGCCGCGAGGCCCCACCTGCCGGTACGTCCGATGACGTTGTTCCTTTGGTCCCCCTTGCACGGAACTTGGACGCATGGCTTGCGCTTTCCAATCCGTCGTGCGGGCTGGTCCGGACCGTCCGACTTGGCTGCGCGATTCACTTCGCCGGGCGTCCGCCCAGGTTCAGCGGTGTCCACCTTGGTGAAGGACAAAAACGCTGCTACCTTGCATGGAGATCGCTACCCTCCTACGGAAGGGCGCGACAGAACCTGTCCCTCCAGCCGAGATGAAGAAGGGGTTTTTCAGCCCCTACTTCATCATACCGAAAAAAGGCGGTGGGTTGCGGCCAATCTTGGACCTGTGAGTTCTGAACTAGGCTTTACACAGACTCCCATTCAAGATGCTGACGTAAAAACGCATTCTGGCGAGCATCCGGCATCAAGATTGGTTCGTTGCGGTAGACCTGAAGGATGCGTACTTCCACGTCTCGATCCTTCCTCGACACAGACCCTTCCTGTGGTTTGCGTCCAAGAGTCAGGCGTATCAGTACAAAGTCCTCCCTTTCGGCATGTCCCTGTCTCCTCACATCTTTACGAAGGTCGCAGAGGCTGCCCTTGCTCCGTTAAGGGAGGTGGGCATTTGCATTCTCAACTATCTCGACAAATGGCTAATCCTAGCTCACTCTCGAGACATGTTGTGCGCACACAGGGACCTGTGTGATTTGGAAATACATCACATGGCCTTACCGAGTTTTGTCGGCAGTTTCACATGTGGAGAAGTCCCCATGGTAGGTCCTACCCAGAGGGGACGGGGCTCTACAAACATGGCGACCGGTGGCAGAGGGGACTCTGTCCAAGGAAGCCGCGGGTTTACCAACGGGGAAACCGTCTCGTAGAAGATACATCACACAGAGTTACTGATTTGGAGTCGATTCGACAGGCACTGGTGCACCTGTTCACCTCCCAAGAATCCTCCCCACTGCCCGCACTGGTACGCCCTGACCGAGGCTTCCCTCGGCACAGATGTGCTGGCACACAGTTGGCCCCGGGGGCCGCGCTAGTATGCACTCCCTTGGGGCTTCGGGCACACTCCACCAGGATTGTGGCAGCCTCCTGGGCCCTGACCAATGGCACCTCTTTGGCAGACATCGGTAGAGCAGCGGGCTGGGCAACACCCAATACCTTCGCGAGGTTCCTCAATCTCCGGGTTGAGCCGGTTCGTCCCGTGTGTTGTCAGGTACAAACAGGTAAGTTGGCGACAAAACTCGGTAAGGCCATGTGACGTATTTCCACAAATTACCTCCCCTTCGGTCAGGGTGTGATCTCAACTGTGTTTTCCCTTTGGGAGTGACATCCCCCCGACACGGACACTTATGGCCCCCAGTCGATCGATTTCCACTCTTTTTTGGGAAGAAAAAAGAGGAGAAGAGGCCATGGCTGGGGTAGACTGTCCCCATTTTTTGGGCAGTCGACTTGTCCCCGAGGTGCAGGGGACCGTAGGTTACATGACGGCCAGGTGCACTGGCTACGAGGCAAGCAGTGGTCTGCCCGTCTCACACCGCCAGTCCACGTAACACAGTTCAGCAAGCTGTTGCGTTTCGTATAGGAACCCCTAGTGTCACTACATCGACACAACGTCGAGTGAGTGACAGATAGGGAATGTCCTGCTTACTTTCGTAACCTCAGTTCCCTGATGGAGGGAACGAGACATTGTGTCCCTCCTGCCACAACACTGAACTACCCGCTGAAATGACCGGGACCTTGTCTCGGCTCCTCAGCACAAAACCTAAATGAGTGGTTATGAGCCAGCTCCTTTTATACCCATATGTCCAGGGTAGTGGATGCAAGTGTATGCAAATTCCACTCGGCAATTCCATTGGACTTTTCTCAAAGATCAGAGGTGTTTGGGGCTCCCAAGGGTGACCCCTAGTGTCACTACGTCGACACAACGTCTCGTTCCCTCCATCAGGGAACGGAGGTTATGAAAGTAACCAGGATGATTTCACTGTATACCAGTAAGACCTCTGTTTGGAAATTTCATTTTAATGAGCAAACTTTTTTGACTTCAGCCTTGAAAAAAACAAACATTTTCTTACATTGAGCTGAAAACTGTCGATCTTCTGTATTTCTTCTGCTCTTATACTTACAGTATTTGTTCACACTGCACTCAATTCCAATTTGCTTTCCACATCTGTTTTTGTCATTTTGTTAGAGGTGAAATCAAATCTGTTTGTTCAGACAGTAAAGTCAATATCTGGTATTTTTGCATTGGTGCCATAATGCCATAAAGGAATAGTTCACCCAAAGATAAAAACATCAATCATACTTTTTTTTTTATTTATTATTTATTTATTTTATTTTTTTTACTTCTCCCTTTGTAGAATACTTCATAATCTTTTTTCTGTCTTCCCAACACAGGGCCAGATGCGATCGGGAATCTCAATGTCTCTGACATCACAACTTCGTCTGTGTTTCTGAAATGGGATGAACCAATTGGAAATAGATTTTCCTTCAAACTTCAATGGACTGGTGATAAAATAGACGAAACAGTAACCAATCACACATCCTATAACATCACTGGACTAACTGCTGGTGTCAACTACACATTGAACATCAGAGCTGTTGCAGCAGATAATGTGACAGAAGGCCAACCAATCAGGATCTCAGTCTATACTAGTACGTTATCTACTTTTATGTTTCCTAATAAAGATATTAATTAGGAAAGAACTAATATTTGTATTATAGATTGGTGCATTATTTGTTTAAAATTTTTAGGATTCACATTTTAATCCCCAAATGTCTATAATTTTTCACTCACAAAGCC
The DNA here is from genome assembly GCF_019703515.2 of Myxocyprinus asiaticus. NCBI lineage: Eukaryota > Metazoa > Chordata > Actinopteri > Cypriniformes > Catostomidae > Myxocyprinus > Myxocyprinus asiaticus. The sequence continues at coordinate 8,157,111 of NC_059391.1, forward strand.
TGATGTCATAATGAATCTCAGAGTTGATAATATTACAACATCATCTGTCTCACTAAACTGGACTAAACCAAACAGTCAAAGCTCCCATTACAGAGTAGAATATAAAAATACCAATGTGACTATCAGTGAAACTGCTGAGAAAACCTTAATCACAATAAATAATCTGATTCCTGGATCACAGTACACATTCAAAGTTTTTACAGTCACAGCTGATAATGTGACAGAGGGGAGGTCAGATCAGATTTCACTGTATAACAGTAAGATCTCTGTTTGGAAATGTCATTTTAATGAGCAAACTTTTGCTGCTTCAGCCTTGAAAAAATCAAACATTTACTTACTTTGAGTTGAAAACTGTCAAGTTTCTGTATTTCTTCTGCTCTTATACTTACAGTATTTGTTCACACTGCACTCAGGTCCAATTTGCTTTCCAAATCTGTTTTTTTTTTTTTTCATTTTGTTAGTTGTGAAATCAGATCTGTTTGTTCAGACAGTAAAGTCAATATCTGGTATTTTTGCATTGGTGCCATAATGCCATAATGGAATAGTTCACCCAAAGATAAAAACATCAATCATTTTTTTACTTCTTGCTTTGTAAAATACATCATAATCTTTTTTCTGTCTTCCCAACACAGGGCCAGATGTGATCAGGAATTTCAATGTCTCTGACATCACAACTTCATCTGTGTTTCTGAAATGGGATGAACCAATTGGAAATAGATCTTCCTTCAAACTTCAATGGACTGGTGATATAACAAAAGAAACAGTAACCAATCTCACATCCTATAACATCACTGGACTAACTGCTGGTGTCAGCTACACATTCAACATCACAGCTGTTGCAGCAGATAATGTGACAGAAGGCCAACCAATCAGGATCTCAGTCTATACTAGTATGTTTTTTTACTATTATGTTTCCTGATATAGATACATTTTCAAATGAACATTATTTTTATTGATATACCCTTTTCCATATATGAATGTTCACAATGTTTTTTTTTTATGATTATTATTGCTATTAAAATTTCCCCATTTTTCTTTCTCAAAGCCTGATTTCATAATGAGTCTCAGAGCTGATAATATTACAATATCATCTGTCTCACTAAACTGAACTAAACCAAACGGTCAAAGCTCCCATTACAGAGTAGAATATGAAAATAACAATGTGACTATCAATGAAACTACTGAGAAAACCTTCATCACAATAAATAATCTGATTCCTGGATCACAGTACACGTTCAAAGTTTTTACAGTCACAGCTGATAATGTGACAGAGGGGACATCAGATCAGATTTCACTGTATACCAGTAAGATCTCTGTTTGGAAATTTCATTTTAATGAGCAAACTTTTGTGACTGCAGCCTTCAAAAAATCAAACATTTACTTACTTTGAGCTGAAAACTTTTGAGCTTCTGTATTTCTTCTGCTCTTATACTCACAGTATTTGTTCACACTGCAGTCAGTTCCAATTTGCTTTTCAAATCTGTTTTTGTCATTTTGTTAGTGGTGAAATCAGATCTGTTTGTTCAGACAGTAAAGTCAATATCTGGTATTTTTGCATTGGTGCCATAATGCCATAAAGGAATAGTTCACCCAAAGATAAAAACATCAGTCATTTATTTACTTCTCCCTTTGTAAAATACATCATAATCTTTTTTCTGTCTTCCCAACACAGGGCCAGATGTGATCAGGAATCTCAATGTCTCTGACATCTCAATTTCGTCTGTGTTTCTGAAATGGGATGAACCAATTGGAAATAGATCTTCCTTCAAACTTCAATGGACTGGTGATATAACAAACAAAGCAGTAACCAATCACACATCCTATAACATCACTGGACTAACTGCTGGTGTCAACTACACATTCAACATCACAGCTGTTGCAGCAGATAATGTGACAGAAGGCCAACCAATCAGGATCTCAGTCTATACTAGTATGTTTTTTTACTATTATGTTTCCTGATATAGATACATTTTCAAATGAACATTATTTTTATTACCCTTTTCCATGTATGAATCTTCACAGGTTCAGCGGTGTCCACCTTGGTGAAGGACAAAAACGCTGCTACCTTGCATGGAGATCACTACCCTCCTACGGAAGGGCGCGATAGAACCTGTCCCTCCAGCCGAGATGAAGAAGGGGTTTTTCAGCCCCTACTTCATCGTACCGAAAAAAGGCGGTGGGTTGCGGCCAATCTTGGACCTGTGAGTTCTGAACTAGGCTTTACACAGACTCCCGTTCAAGATGCTGACGTAAAAACGCATTCTGGCGAGCGTCCGGCATCAAGATTGGTTCGCGGCGGTAGACCTGAAGGATGCGTACTTCCACGTCTCGATCCTTCCTCGACACAGACCCTTCCTGCGGTTTGCGTCCGAGAGTCAGGCGTATCAGTACAAAGTCCTCCCTTTCGGCCTGTCCCTGTCTCCTCACATCTTTACGAAGGTCGCAGAGGCTACCCTTGCCCCGTTAAGGGAGGTGGGCATTTGCATTCTCAACTATCTCGACGACTGGCTAATCCTAGCTCACTCTCGAGACATGTTGTGCGCACACAGGGATCTGGTGCTCTCACACCTCAGCCGACTAGGGCTTCGGGTCAATTGGAAAAAGTGCAAGCTCCTCCCGGTTTAGAGCATCTCTTTTCTCGGTTTGGAGTTGGACTCAGTCTCCTTGATGGCGCGCCTTACGAACGAGTGCACCCAGTCGGTGCTGGCCTGTTTGAAGGCGTTCAAACAGAAAACAGCAGTTCCACTGAAACTTTTTTAGAGGCTCCTGGAGCATATGGCATCCTCGGCGGTGGCCTCCCCGCTCGGGTTGATGCATATGAGGCCGTTTCAGCACTGGCTCCAGACTCGAGTCCCGAGATGGGCATGGCGCCACGGGACACGTCACGTGGTCATCACGCCGGTCTGTCACTGTCTTTTCAGCACTTGGACCGACCTCTCGTTTCTATGGGCAGGTGTTCCTCTTGAACTGGTCTCCAGGTGCGTCGTGGTCACGACAGACGCCTCCAAAACGGGCTGGGGCACTGTTTGCAACAGGCTTGCAGCCGCCAGCCTCTGGACGGGTCCGCGACTGCACTGGCACATCAACTGTCTCGAGTTGTTGGCAATTCTGCTCGCCCTACGGAGGTTTCGGCCATTGATCCAGGGCAAGCACGTGTTAGTTCAGACAGACAACACGACAATGGTAGCATATGTCAAACACCAAGGTGGTCTGCGCTCTCGTTGTATGTCACAACTCGCCCGCCGTCTCCTTATCTGGAGTCAGCAGCACTTCAAGTCGCTGCAAGCCACTCGCATCCCGGGCAACCTCAACACTACAGCGGACGCGCTGTCAGGACAGCTTACCCTCAGGGGAGAGTTGAGTCTCCACCCTCAAGTGGTCCAGCTGATTTGGAGTCGATTCGACAGGCACAGGTGCACCTGTTCGCCTCCCAAGAATCCTCCCCACTGCCCACTCTGGTACGCCCTGACCGAGGCATAGACGCGCTGGCACACAGCTGGCCCGCTGGCATGCACAAATATGCGTTTCCCCTAGTGAGCCTGCTTGCACAGACCCTGTGCAAGGTCAGGGAGGATGAGGAGCAGGTCGTCCTGGTAGCACCCTACTGGCCCACTCAGACGTGGTTCTCGGACCTCACGCTCCTCGCGACAGCTCCCCCCCTGGCGAATTCCCCTGAGGAAGGACCTTCTTTCTCAGGGACAGGGCACCATCTGGTACCTGCGCCTAGACCTCTGGAATCTCCATGTCTGGCCCCTGGACGGGACGCGGAAGACCTGCGGTGGTAGACACGATCACTCAGGCTAGGGCCCCCTCTACGAGGCGCCTGTATGCCTTTTAAGTGGCGTCTGTTCGCTAAGTGGTGTTCTTCCCATCGGGAAGACCCCCAGAGATGCACAGTCGGATCAGTGCTTTCCTTCCTGCAGGAGAGGTTGGAAGGGAGGCTTTCCCCTTCCACCTTGAAGGTGTACGTTGCCGCCATAGCAGCACACCACGATGCAGTCGACGGTAAGTCCTTAGGGAAGCACGACCTGATCATCAGGTTCCTAAGAGGTGCCAGGAGGTTGAATCCCTCCAGACCATGCCTCGTTCCCTCATCGGACCTCTCTGTAGTTCTTCAGGGTCTACAGAGAGCCCCCTTTGAGCCTTTGCAGTCAGCCGAGCTTAAGGCTCTCTCCTTGAAGACTGCCCTCCTGACTGCGCTCACTTCCATCAAGAGGGTAGGTGACCTGCAAGCTTTCTCTGTCAGCGAAACGTGCCTGGAGTTCGGTCCAGGTTACTCTCACGTGATCCTGAGACCCTGACCGGGCTATGTGCCCAAGGTTCCCACCAACCCTTTAGGGACCAGGGGGTGAACCTGCAAGCACTGCCCCAGGAGGAGGCAGACCCAGCTCTGTCGTCGCTGTGTCCGGTGCACGCTTTACGCATCTATTAGGATCGCATGCAGAGCTTTAGAATCTCTGAGCAGCTCTTTGTCTGCTTTGGTTCACAGCGGAAAGGAAGCGCTGTCTCCAAGCAGAGGATCACCCACTGGCTCATTGACGCCACCCGGTAGGGCTACAAGCCCATTCTACCAGGGGTGTAGCGGCTCCCTGGGCCCTGGCCAGGGGTGCCTCTCTAATAGACATTTGCAGAGCAGTGGGCTGGGCAACACCCAACACCTGTGCAAGGTTCTATAACCTCCGGGTGGAACCGGTTTCATCCCAGGTAGTGGCACGCAACACAAGCGGATAAGCCCGGGATATCTGGCCGGGTGTATCGCTTGCACATAGCGCTTTCCACCTCCCTTGGAGCTGAAGACATGCACCATTAATTCCCAGTAGAGTTCACAAACTTTATTCCCTGGTTGACTTCCTCCAAGCCCTGTGGCAGTCGAGTTTTCAGAGAAACTCGCTGCTGGCCCAGTACACGCGCTAACTAAGAGCCCTGTTCTGGGGTAGGTGTTCCACATGTGGCGGTTCCCTGTAAGGCTAACCCCATGCGATTATATATCTTCCTCTAATTCGTTTCCCTGTTGGCAAACTGCATCTTCCTTGGGCAGAGCCACTCTGCCCCAGTCTCCATGTTTGTAGTAACTCCTCCCCCATTGGGCAGGATCTACCTTGAAGACTCCCCACATGGTTGGAAAGACCATGTGACGTATTTTTCCACTTATATATCCCCCCCTCTCTTTTGGCGAGGTGTGTTCTCCACGGTGTCTTCCCCTTGGGAGGGACACCCTCCGACTAGACCTGGTGGCCCAGTCGAATAATCCCCCTTCTTTTTTAGGGAGTGTAAAAAAAGAAGGGGAAAAGAGGCCACGACTGGGCTAGCCTGACTCTATATTTTGGGTAACTGACTTGTCCCCAAAAAGGGCCGTTCAACACTCATAAATATGCTGGGGGAGGTTACGTGTCGACCTGGTGTGCTGGCTATGAGGCACACAGTTGTCTGCCCACCACACACCGCCAGTTCACGTACACAGAGTTCAGCCAATTGTGGCGTTTCTTATAGGGACCCCTAGTGTCACTACATCGACACAACGTCGAGTGAGTGACAGATAGGGAACGTCATGGTTACTTGTGTAACCTCCGTTCCCTGATGGAGGGAACAAGACGTTGTGTCCCTCCTGCCACAATGCTGAACTACCCGCTGAAATGGCCGGACCTTATATCGGCTCCTCAGCATAAAACCTGAATGAGTGGTTGCATACCAGCTCCTTTTATACATATGTATGTCCGGGGGAGTGGCATGCAAATACCACTCGCCAATTTTCATTGGCCTTTTACCAAAGACCAGAGGTGTCTCGGGCTCCCAAGAGTGACCCCTAGTGTCACTACATCAACACAACGTCTCGTTCCCTCCATCAGGGAACGGAGGTTACACAAGTAACCATGACGTTCACCCAAAGATAAAAATATCAATCATAATTTTTTTTACATTTTTTTTTGTACTTCTCCCTTTGAAAAATACTTCATAATCTTTTTCTGTCTTCCCAACACAGGGCCAGATGTGATCAGGAATCTCAATGTCTCTGACATCACAACTTCGTCTGTGTTTCTGAAATGGAATGAACCAATTGGAAATAGATCTTCCTTCAAACTTCAATGGACTGGTGATAAAATAGATGAAACAGTAACCAATCACACATCCTATAACATCACTGGACTAACTGCTGGTGTCAACTACACATTCAACATCACAGCTGTTGCAGCAGATAATAAGACAGAAGGCCAACCAATCAGGATCTCAGTCTATACTAGTACGTTATCTACTTATATGTTTCCTAATAAAGATATTAATGAGGAAAGAACTAATATTTGTATTATAGATTGTTGCATTATTTGTTTAAAAGTTTTTAGGATTCACATTTTAATCCCCAAATGTCTATAATTTTTCTCTCACAGAGCCTGATGTCATATTGAATCTCAGAGTTGATAATACTACAACATCATCTGTCTCACTAAACTGGACTAAACCAAATGGCCAAAGCTCCCATTACAGAGTAGAATATGAAAATAACAATGTGAATATCAGTGAAACTACTGAGAAAACCTTCATCACAATAAATAATCTGATTGCTGGATCACAGTACACATTCAAAGTTTTTACAGTTGCAGCTGATAATGTGACAGAGGGAAGATCCGATCAGATTTCATTGTATACCAGTAAGATATCTTTATGAAAATGTAATTTAAATGAGCAATCTTTTAACCCTTCTGCCTTGAAGCCATCTCACATTTTCTTGCTTTCAGCTGAAATCTTTGCAGCTACATCTTATTCTTATTGAGCTCTGGCCCAAAACATTTCCCATAAAGAGAATTCATATATATATATATATATATATATATATATATATAGTATTTTATATAGTGTATTATAAAGTGTTTTAGCTTAAATACCTCTTTCAATAGCTTTCTAGAATGTCGATGTGCTGCCCAAAATAAGAGAGATCACTTAGAGAGTGTCTCATACACAGTTCCAGAGTGTCTCATACACAGGTCTCTTGAATTAATCTTTTGAGACTGCAGCCTTAAAGCCATCTAATATTTACACTGAGTAGAAAACTCTGCTGCTACATCTTCTATAAGGTTTTGCTGATACAATCATAAATCAATGTTCAGTCAGGACCACTTCCGTCAAATATATGATTTATTGACAATTTGAGACATGGATAGAACAGGGAAAGCAGTGAATCTCTAAGCCCCACCCTCCAGGGTCATGGAACAGATCCAGCAGAATTATATTACATATTTGTAATTTTAAAGGTGAAATTGCTTTGCACCCTAATATGCTGTCTAGTTTTATGTGTTCTGAGTGTTTTAATACATAAAGCTTGCTTCTTTATTAAATTCTTGAATGTGAGCTCAGCTAATTCCTCTCAAAGACAGGTAATACATTTTACCATATACTCATGCAGGGAAACTGGATAAAACTGGGATGATTGTTGGCATAGCTCTTGGCGTGTTCTGTATTCTCATTACGGTCACTCTAATTCTATTCTTCTATTCAAGAAGGTAAATTGTCATGTTGATCCCATCACCTTAGTAAAAATTGCAGAGAACATTAGATACAAAGGTTGTCCAGATTAAATTTGTTCAATGTTTCTCTGTTCCTCGTTGTTCCAGAAAAACAAAGGAAAAATGTTCAGAAATCCCTTTCCACACCATTAGGTAACTTTGTAGTGTTGTTTTTGATATATTAATATTTAAATATGTATTTGTTAAAATTTAAAATTGTTACTGAACTGTATTTTTTTTTCTTTCTATTATCAGAGGTAAAATGTAAGTAACATTTTATAAAGTGGTATCAACATATTGCAAATCTTTCAACATTGTTACTTTATCCTTTTTATATTTATTGTTTATTATTATTCTCAATGTTTTCTTTTTTCATGGCAAGCAGCAGTATTGCTTTGAGAATAGAAGATTATGAGGAATACTTCAAACGGAAACATGCAGACTCCAACTGTGGTTTTGCTGAAGAGTATGAGGTACAGATGAGTAAACTTCAAAATGTTTTTTGAAACAATTTATGCCCAATATACCATAATAATATTATTTTATGTATCAAAAAGCTGTGGCCATGACTTTTGGTCTGGTTTGTATGTTTTAAGGACTTGAAACCTGTTGGAACTGCACAGCCTAAAAATGCTGCCCTCGCTATTGAAAACAAGGCGAAGAACCGTTATTCTAATGTGTTACCTTGTAAGTAGTCGCAGATAACAAGTGCCCATTCATGAACCGCCTGATTTATATTGTACACAAATATGGCAAGAGATTTCCTAAATCGCACTGTATTTCTAATGTTAGATCCTAATTATACCATGTTTGCTTTCTTGAGATGATGCTTCAAGAGTAAAATTATCAATATGTGGCAGCCCCTTTGATGATTACATCAATGCTAACTACATCCCAGTGAGTATAGTTACACCTGCATCATTCAGGATGTTCCACAAATCAGCTCATGACTTCAATTTATTGTATTTGTGCATGTGATCAGTTTTTCACTTTGAACTTGCTTTGGCCAGGGTTACAATTCAAGAAAAGAGTTTATAGCTGCTCAGGGTCCATTGCCAATCACAGTGAATGAATTCTGGAGAATGATCTGGGAGAAGAACGTCTACACCATAGTGATGCTGACCAGATGCAATGAACAAGGACGAGTGAGTTAAAAAAAATCTGATTAAAAATATTGCTGGCCACACTGAAAAATGTTGGAATTAGTGAAGTGTGAAAAAGATGTTTCTGTTAAAGTCAAAGTAGAGCTAAATAACACTTCATGTCATTTTCTGTAGGTGAAGTGTGAGAAGTACTGGCCATCTAGGACAAGTCTTCATCATAACATCTCAGTAACAACAACCTCAGAGATACCAATGGAGAGCTGGACCATAAGAGATTTTACCATAAAAAATGTGAGGCAATGTTTTGTGCACTTGATATCTCCAATTCTTAATTTCTTCTGTCAGTAGCATGCAGAAATGAAAAAACAAGGGCGGAAGAAGTGATGCCTCCTGTAGTCACATTTTTAGCCAACGGCTGCATCCGAAAACAGGAAAATGCTGCCTCTGGAGGCTGTATACGGAGGCAGAATGAAAATAAAGTGCTTTTCAAACAGTTTGGAGACCAGTTTCCTTAATAGTTCCATTGATTCAAAACAGCTGTCAGTTGAGCCATTAACTGATTAGGCAGCAATGCAGCAAGTCAGCTGCCTACATTTTTGGATGCAGCCAACGTCTTACTCCATTGGGTAGGGATGCGCTAGATGATTATAGATTCTTACTGATGTGGGGACATAAAGTGCAAAGTTGGAGCTTTGTAACTAGTTATTATTTTGTAACTAACTTGGTATCAGTTTGGTTGTGCCATCCATTCATAAAACAAGACTTGCAAGATGGTGGATGTGACTATCAGAGCATGTGAGCGGAGCGTTGAGCAGAACGGTGATAATTCCACCTGAGCGGAGAGCACCTTTTTGAAGATTCTGCTCCGCTCTCTCAGGCCGCTCAGTTCCGCTCGCTCAACCCAGAATGCGCTTTGTGATATGCTGGTTTGGGAATCTGTGAAATAAGTAATAGGCCTGAGGTTATGGAGCTCTAACATTGTTTTAGTGAAGTTGCAAACCTTATAAACTCAATAAATGCAAAGTATTAATCAAAGCTAAGAACGAGGAAATCGAAAGGGAGTGTGGAGAGACTGTGAGAATTGGCAAATATTCCTTTTGGAATTGTACGTGTCACATTGCCAGAAAGCACGAGGATGTGCTACGCAAACATGGTAGTGCAGCAAAAGGTGAGCTAGTAGGCTACACTACTATTCGATAATAAATTAATAGATACAGTAAGTAATGTATCTTGTTGTTTTACCATCATGTTAGTGCAGCTGCCAGCTAGATGCAGGCCCGGTTCTGCGATGTTGCGAACGTTAGAGTACCCTCAATTGAATATGTAAGATTAATAATACTGTATATTGGCAAAGCATTTTTCCTTGAATCCCGGCGAACACACAAAAAATCCCTGCATCAAAACCAATAAACATGTATGATCTTGCAGATCAGTGTGTCCTAATTTGCAGGCGGAGCATTCTGCTTTCATGCCTCTATCGTACAATTGAGCATACGATTAGTAACGATTTCCGCTCTCACATAGAGTATTTCATAGCGGAATTATCTCACTTAATCGACCAGCTTTCGATTTCTGCTTCGGAATAAAGTGGCACATAACTGCTTGTCAGTTTCCCAAAGCCAAATCCACAACTTAATGAGAAGTGAAATGTAAAAAATGACTCTAGATTAGTGTTTGCAGATAACATCTTCTGACATCGCTTGCTGCGATTCATGCGCGGAGAAAAAAGCTATAAATGATTGTACATTAGAAAACAAAAACTTTTCTTAAACGAAGGCAGTGTAATTTGTGAATTAAATAATTTTTATTTGTTTTAGGATTATTAAACCTGATTTCATCTAATATATATATTGGACAAAATCTCACTTTATGCAGGACAAATATTTTTTATTTGTTAAATCCATGGTTAAACCCTGCTGTACATATAAGGAGTGCATGCACAAGACATGATCGTTTGACGCATATAAAGTCCAGACTCACTTTATAATGCTTTAAAAATATCAAGGAAAAACAAAGGGGGCACACAGTATCTACTAATATAATTATTATTATGTAAACAACCACAGTCCTTTAGATTGCATACAATTCGTATATATAAAATTGTAGGGAATATTAATAAACCAACAATACTGAAAAAGAGAAAAACATTCACTGCTCTTTTCTTGATAATTTAAAACACCCTTAAAACTGAACACAAAATTAGGATGATAAATCACTCATTTTAATTTACAGACCCAAAGTCTGATAGCATTAAATCAGAAACCTATTAATGTATCAAATCTACAGTGTAATCATTCCGTGGAGACAACTGAAGAACAAATATGAATTATGAACCTGCAATCTTTTTCCTGGTATCAGTCCATGTTTTCTTTATTGCCATAAACGACTTGAACAAACTTTAAAGTTGAAAAGATTGTGGTTTTCTGGGTCAGTTGTATCACTTGGGTCCAGTTTAACTGAAAAGTGCAAATTTGCGCGTATGCGAGTTTCCGTGCCAACGCACACCTGTTTTATCATGTACAGGCATGTTTGATGACTTGTTTAAAGTAAATAATGGTAATTTAGAACGGATTTTTTTAAGGGATTATTTGAAGATGTTGATGACATATGTGCTAAAAGAGAAATATTTGACTGATTACAAATGATTCTGGTTCACCCGATTATCGAACAGCTGTTGTAAACCAGTCCAAAATAAACAGCGAGATTTTATATACTAAAACATAACAATACAGTCACATAATTTCAGATGTGTACATTACTAATCATTTGATAATTTAATAAATGTCGACCTATAGTCTATATTTCACCCAGAGGGGCACCTCAGCCCATGTGGGCAAAGGGGCAGTTGCTTGGGCCACTGTAACTACCCCCTGTGTGCATGTTTGGAACCAAGTATACTACAGAGAAATTTAATTTGAGTGAACGCTTTTTTACCGGTGAGTGTGAGCGGTACTTGAGCGGAGCGTCCGCTTGGGCTGTGACCGGCTGAGCAGAGTGTGCACGCATGGAGCAGGTTATTGAGCAGAGTGTCACACCGCTCCGCTTCACTCACATGCTCTGGTGACTATAAATCCTTTGCATACTATAAAAGATATACTATTGTTTTTCAGGCCTGCTGTGTTACAGTACCTCTGCCAGATTGGCATAATGTAGCCTCTTACACTTGAGTGGCTTCTGCACTGAATCCTCTCATGAGACTGTAACTACTTTTCATTCAAAAATGTGAGGCCATAATAATGCGAACCATAATAATGTTTGAAAAAGTTTGCAGCAACATAGACCACAGCACCAAGTCTGGCTTTTAGTTCCTCTGTGACACTGGTGAGAGGTAGTTCAAGGTCTCTTTTGCCATAAAGGCTGATATTGCTGAGATATTTTGGGACACTTCATCACGTATGAAACATTGGTTCCCTTGATCTTCTCTAGAATTGTCTGTAGGACCTTGTAAACAGTAAGTGGCCACATCAACCGGTGTAGGAGTACAAAGAGTACAATAGGTACCAGAGTTTTAGTTTTCCAGGCAGCACAGTTGTATTGATGTTCTCCAGACCATTGATGATGTTTTTCGATAGTTTCTGCACCTGTTCTTTGTCTGTAAGTCTGGCATTGTACCATTTACTGAGGTAAAATGCCTAATTCCAGTTTTGCATTGATGTGGCACAGTTGCTGATTTTTTAATTATTTTTTAAATCAGACCCTATTTGTCTGAATGCACTGTGCAGCTCCTGTTTCAGGATCATCAATCACTCTCACTTGGTCGAAGGCTTGCCTAAGAGTCTCGTCTCGCATCTGCTCCAGAGGGAAATCCCCAGTGGGAAATCCTGTAAGGGCTGGGGAAGCCGAGACTTCCCCCTCCATTACGTCATCCTGACGTGGATCTGACATAGACAGCCCCAGCTCTGCCTCCCCAGCCAGCGCATCACAAATCCCACACCGAGACGCTCTGTTACAGGACCCATCTGCACAAATTTCCCTTAATAATGTGGAAAATGCTGGCCAATTCGTGCCCAAAATTAGCAGATGGGTGAGGCGCAAACTAACCGCAGCCTCTACACTATGCTTTTGTCCCTGAAATTGAATCATCACAGTCACTACAGGATAATCATGGATATTCCCATGCACACACCTTACCTTCACCTTGTGACTAGCACCCAAAGCCTTGTCTTGAACCAGGCATTGATGGGTGGAGGTTTGGCTGCAACCCAAATCCACCAAGGCCTGATATGTAACCCCCTTAATACTCACGGGTACATGGTTCATCCCACCTCAATCGGGGGTGGCCTGCGACGTGTCAGAGACCCGAACCAATCACCGGGCATTGGTCCCGGAAATGCCCGGGCTCCCTGCATCTCCAACAGACCAGCCCAGGCTCCATGCCCACGCCCATGGCAGCGGTTCCACCAACCAGCCAGGAAAACCAGTGGGTAGTGCAGTCCCCGGAGCCGGGGAGCCGGTTTTGGAGGGGTTACTCCCCTGTTTCTGGGGAGGAGGAATAGGACAAGAGGAAGAGGAGAAGAGAGAGTGAGGGGAGAGAGGAGAGGGAGAAGAAAAAAAGGATCTTGGCGCTCACTGGCTCCCAAAAATGTGCCATATGGTCCTCTGCCATCTGGATGGCCATTTGGAGTGTTGCCGGGTGGTGGCACTGGACCCACTCCATCCCTCTCGGAAGCCGAGCAATAAACTGCTCCAGTACCACCAGGTTGATCACAGCCCCAACATTGCGTTGCTCAGCCAGCAACCACCGCTGGTAGGTGTCCCGGAGCTGTTGGCCGAATGGCCAGGGTCAATGAGCGGAAGCGTTGCCGCTGTTGTTCTGTTGCAGAATGGCTTTCTTCAGATCGGCATACACCAGGAGGTTCTCTGCTGGCAACTGCTGCACTGCGAGTTGGGCCTCCCCAGACAACAGCGGTAACAAGCGGACCGCCCACTGGCTGCTTGTCAAATTGCCTTCCCCCACCGTCCACTCAAAAAGCTCAAAGAAAGCCTCTGGATCATCCTGGGGCCCCATTTTGACCAGGGGAGTATGGGGTGGGCCGGTTGTGGGGTCTAGGGTCATAGCGGCAGCCACCTCCTGGGGTAGCAAGCTCTGGAGCACCAGACGATCCTCTGCTTGGGCCTGGAGGAGCGCAATGAATCACTACTCCTACTCCGTGCGCAGTTCGAGGAGGGCTTTATGCTGCAACTGGTAGATGCTGGCGAGGGTCTTGAAAATTTCCTCCAGAGGTGAGGCCTCCATGGTGGCATTCTTCCTCCTTCAACTTCCCGTGTTTTGGCACCAGTGTAACAAAGTTCTTAGGATGGGGTGCAAGGAGGAAGCGGGAGACGGTGAGATTAAACTCAAACAGGTAATTTATTTTAACAAACACAAGCTATTCGCTTTTCAGCTCAAACTCAGCACACGCTTTTTCTGTGTGTGTCTGTGTGGGTAGCTCTCCCTCCTCACTGGTGTCTGGCTTGCTCTTACAACCCGTCTCCACTCTCAGTGCAATGACAAACAACTGTTAGAGACAATCATTGCCAGGTGATGGCACATCTCCTTATTTTTCTCTCCATTCACAAGCTGGCGTTCAACCATGCCCCCACCACCACATACCTTTTTTGATAAACATCATGAGTAATGAGTAATTTAATCTCTACAACTGCCACTATCATTCTGGGATTTTGTTAGTCAGTAGATGAACACATAGATAAAACTTTAATTAAGAACATGACTGATTGGTCTAGTGGTGACTTTTTGCCTCTAGTTTTTAGAGGTTCTGTGTCCTAATTTGCACAGATTTTGTCTTTTCTTTTAATAAACCAGGATTGCATCTGTACACCAGTGGATGGGTGTTACACTTTAAAAATAAAATGCAATAAAAGTTGCGTGAAGATGAGAGCAGCGGAAACACAGGCACATTTATTGACAGTTCTGTATTTGAAAAAAACAGCAAACTCCAAAGTTCAGACAGCTACAAACACAGACAACCACAAACTCTCTGCTTCCGCAGCGGGAACCCAGAAACCAGAGCTCAGGTGACCGAGATAGCACAGCTCACGGACACCTGTCGCACAACCCAGCCATGGAACACTAGGAAGGAAACACACTGCATGCCGGTGTGCACCATTAATAATCAGCTCATCTGGTTACCCCACACCTGACAGCAATTAAGAGAGAGGGAGAAAAAGACAACACACAAGCTCTACAGACACACAAACAATATTCTTCTTTTCTTTCCACTGAAAAAGAGCATGAGCTGCGGAACAAACTACTGACACTAAAAGACACTGATAACAGCCACAACGAACACTTATCATAACATTCATATAACCATTCCATTCCAGCACTGGATCGCCAATCAAAACACACACAAAGATCAGATTAAATAAAAACTCCTACTCAAGAACAAGAGATGTTTCATCTGGATTATACACACACCTGAAGAAAGCTATTTCAAAAAGTGCTGAGGACATGTCTCAACCCATAACCGACAGCGATGTATCTAAGAATCATTCAGTGAAGACTTGAAAACAACTGAGACATTTATATTTTACATCTTTTTTTCTCTCCATGTATTTGTCCTTATAGTTGTTGTTGTGGTTGTTGAGGAAATAAGCTAAAAAAACACAAATGCCCAAATTCTGTACATGCGCTGCAGTAGCAAGTGCGCGATTGGCTGCTGCTGTTACCAATCATGCGAATGGCTGATGCTGTAACCAGCCACGCGATTGATAGCTGCTATAATCAATCAAGCGATTGGCTGCTGCTGTAATCAATCACACGATATGTCTCTGCAGTCATTTGTGCGTACGGTGAGAGTTGAGGTAGTTCAGCAAATAACCCCTAAACAATGTCAACATCTTCCATTTACACCGATCAGCCACAACATTAAAACCACTGACAGGTGAAGTGAATAACAGTTATTATCTCCTTAAAATGGCACCTGTCAAGGGGTGGGATATATTAGGTAGCAAGTGAACAGTCAGTTCTTGAATTTCATGTGTTGGAAGCAGGAAAAATGGGCAAGCGTAAGGATCTGAGTGACTTTGACAAGTGCCAAATTGTGATGGCTTGACAACTGGGTCAGAGCATCTCCAAAATGGCAGGTCTTGTGGGGTGTTCCCAGTATGCAGTGGTTAGTACCTACCAAAAGTTGTCCAAGGAAGATCATGACCGGTGACAGGGTCACGGGCACCCAAGGCTCATTGATGCGCATGGGGAGCGAAGGCTAGTCTGTCTGGTCCGATCCCATAGAAGAGCTACTGTAGCACAAATTGCTGAAAAATGTAATGCTAGCCATGATAGAAAGGTGTTAAAACACACAGTGCATTGCAGCTTTCTGTTTGCCGCAGACCGGTCAGAGTGTCCATGCTGACCCCTGTCCACTGCCAAAAGCACGTGAGTGTCAGAACTGGACCATGGAGCAATGGAAGAAGGTGGCCTGGTCTGATGAATCACGTTTTCTTTTAGATCATGTGGTCGGCCGGGTGCATGTGCATCATTTACCTAGGGAAGAGATGGCAGCAGGATTGTCGCTTTGGGAAGAAGACAGGCCGGCTGAGGCAGAGTGATGCTCTGGGCAATGTTCTACTGGGAAACCTTGGGTTCTGGCATTCATGTGGATGTTATGGCAATTTTACACTGCACGTTACGGTTCGACTCGACTCGACTCTGCTCGCTGTACTTTTCTGAGCTTGCTTTTCCACTGCAGTTAGTGCCGCCTCAACGTGGGTGGGATTATAGGCTGATCATCATAGTTGCACACCTCTACTGCCGTGACATCATCTTAAACGCAACACAAACATTACTGACCATAAACAATAACACAACTGCTAGCTGTTAGCTACTAGTGCATTGTGCTGCATAAAGCAGTTGTTGCATGGTGATTTTGCCGGTTGTTTTAGAAGCAAGCTTTCCAGTAGCTGGTCAACTAAACAAAGTGAAGCTTTCAAGCAGAATATAGAGTTAACGTAACAAAACATACTGTAAAAAAGAAGAAGAATATCTTTATGGATAATTTTCATATCCGTTCCGGAGCGGAACTTCAATAAATTGCCCTTGAAGGTCTCTGCGTTGTTCTGTCTTTTCTGAGCGCTGAAGTAAATCAATTATTGTTAATTCACACATTTAATTCCATTATTCATTTTATCTGACTCCAATTTTATATTAATCTGACTCCAATTTTAAGTTGACCTCTAATTTATATTTAAGCTCAAATTAATTTCTGATCATTCTTTTAATTTAACATTTTTAGGTTATTGATTACTCTAAATCCTCTTCTATTCATTGTCCTTTTGATCTTTGGAGACTTACGCCGGCCGTTATTAAATTACGTAAACCTCCCGAAAATGGATAGCCAGTTCCGTTCTTAGTCAGTGGTTGTAGAGTTAACTAATATCGTCTGGTTTGGCTTTTCTCATAACCAGACGATATTGCCGCTTAGTCACGTACATACAACTTGCTAAGATGGGCGGTGAGCAGTGACAGAGTCTTTAAATGGCTTTCTCCTACCCGGTTGTCCTGAGTGGTTTCTCCTATATTAAAGCTCCAGTTTGGTCTACCCTGGTCTATTGAAATTCAAATCCTACCCGGCTGTCCTAGGTGGTTGTCCTACCTGGTTGTCCTAGGTGGTTGTCCTACCTGGTTGTCCTGAGTGGTTTAAATTCAAACTGAGAGTCTTTAAATGGCTTCCTCCTATATTAAAGCTCCAGTAATGATTTCAGAGGAATTCAGAATAAATCAAATAATAACAATTTATTTGTCAGGTAGAATATAAAACATTGTTGCAGAAATTCAAATCAAAGCCAATTTCACATGATCAGAATAAACAAGCATTACTAAAAATAAAAGACAAGTCAAAGAAACATACCTGACAAAACTACATGCAGCGGTACAGCATGGGAGATCTGTATACAGATTCCCAGAACTTCGTGCCAACTTTCCTTAAATATCTAGACAGAATAAACATTGTGTACCAAATGGTATTATCCTTTGAACAATGAGGATTTGGGGGTGAATGGGTTCTTGACTTCCTGGGGTTTAACCTTGTTAACATACAGGAGATAATTTCAATTGTTGGTCAAGGAGGGGGAGCCACCTCCAGAATTATGCAGTATTTGGCAAAGACCTTATAACTTTGTTACCATTAGTTTTATCAACATGGGAAAGAGACCACTATACCAGTCGCACAGAGACCTCTAAAATGATATCAAACTATAATGATATATTGTTTTCATGGAATTTGTTATATTTTTTACATATAAATCTTATGTCTTTGTGTTGGTCCAGAGCTGTTGAAGGGGAGAAGGGGAGAGAGAAGTGGGGGCAGCAAGGTGATTTGCAATTTATCACACTGTGGTGATATTCAGGTGTAGATTTCAGCAAAAGGCGATTTGCACTTTATCACACGTGGTGATATTCAGGTGTAGATTTCAGCTTTTGTGAGAGAGTTCTATGACGTTGATTCTCGCAGAGTTCTTTGACTTTTACCGGAAATGGCACCTTTTGGTTGTAGACATTCTGGTGCCAGCCTTACAGTACCATCCTCCATCATGGACTCCAACAACACCGGGTCAAGGGCACTCTCCCTCCCATTGCTCGCCGGTCTATTGCCATAGATAGCGTCCATTTGGTTGAACCACTTCCACTTTCTTCTGTTTGAACCACTCCGGCTGTTGTGGTCCTTGATGGTTCTGTAGTCACTTTTAAGTTTTTTTTTTTACTTTTCCCTACACTGTTGGTAGGACCAGTGGTAGCCGTGTGCGGCCAACAGCTGAGACACTTCCTGAAAGACTTTTTCGTTTTGCGTCGTTTTGTTCATCGCTAAAGAGAGGAACGTCTGCACCTCATTTATTGACCACGGCATGGTTTTGTGCACCGCCATTTCTTTTTACAATTCGAATGTTGCGTGAACAAATTATATTGCTGTCAATGATACTGACTTTAAAACTAGCGGGTTGATGTCCCGTGTCGCAAATCTAGTGTCGGCCCGGCACGCTTGGAACCTCAACTGAGGTGGTACTAAAAAATTACCAGGTACCAGGTACTATCCACAGTGGAAAACCCCCAAAAAGTGAGCAGAGTCGAGTCGAGCTGTACCATGCAGTGGTAAAGCTCCATTACTTTGACACGTACCACCTACCTAAAGATTGTTGCAGACCACGTATACCCCTTCATGGCAACGGTATTCCCTGATCTTCCAGCAGGATAATGCGTCCTACCACACTGCAAAAATCATTCAGGAATTGTTTGAGGAACATGACAAAGTGTTCAAGGTGTTGACTTGGCCTCCAAATTACCCAGATCTCAATCCAATTGAGAATCTATGGGATGTGCTGGACCAACAAGTCCAATCCATGGAGGCCCCACCTCACAACTTATAGTCTTAATGCCAGTTACCACAAGACACCTTTTCTCCCCATATTTTCTCTCCACAGACTATTAGATTCGGCTGGAGCCATCTAACGCTATTACACGCTCCGGGAAGGTGTTCTTTTCCTTTCCTATTCTTTCAGAGAGAAAAGACCCTGCAGAGACCACATCCTGCCCGAAGAGGAGGTAACATGTGGCAATACGTCACGTGGGCTCAACAGCCGCACATGGAAGAGGCCTGGTGGTAGGTCCTGCCTGGAAGGGGAGGAGCTCTACAAACACAGCAACCGGGGGCAGAGAGGGCTCTGCCCAAGGGAGATGCGGGTCTGCCGACAGGGAGACCGTACTGCTGAAAATACATCACAGGGGGTCACCGGAGATGACTCAGGTGTGAAAAAGTCCCCTGACAGACAATTTGAGAGGATTACTTAGCATGGCAACAAATGGCCAAAACACGGAAGGAATCATCAGTCACTATACATCCGAAATGGTATATAATCGGATTTATACGGTCCTGTGGAATTTGACAATCCCGGCCAGTACTTTTGTGAATACATCCGAAATTCAGTGGTTTCTACAGGAGTCAACTGGCACGGATATAGCTCTTTTCATGCAGTGTATGAGAGCTTGCTTGAAATAAGCCAATGTTTTGTCTCAGATGTCCATTAAGCAAACAGAGCCTGAACCATAGGCTTTCATAGACATGATAAAGAAAATGCATGTTCATCATAGGATTGTAAATATATAGAATATTATTAATGAATTATTGGAATCTTTTTTTTATTAGGGGGGTTTCTGTAAAATGAGGAAAATATTTTGCAATTACACCATTAACACCACTATATGTGTGTAAGGTGAGCTTTTAATGGGTGTGGAAAATTGCAGGTGGCAGCCAAAATATGCAGCAGAGTTTAAGGGGTTGTAAATGTTTTTGTAATTTTTATATTGATATTTGATATATCTTTGATATTTGTTAACTTGTTTGTATATGTTCATGGTTATTGGAAAATGTTAAATTGTGCTGTTATTTCTAAGCAATTTAACATGGATGAATAGGCTTAAAAGAAAGCTAAGAAATGTATCTTTAATCACACCAAGTTAATGCATCAGCGCAATAATTTTTGCATTAACCTCAAAATTTACAAAACATTCAAGCCAACTGAGATAAATGTTGTTGCTGAAGTACTTTTGGGTTTGTAATTATGTTTTAGTCATAAATATAATCTGATTGAATTTAGGTAAAGACAGCTGAGACTCGTGCTGTACGCCACTTCCACTTCACGGCATGGCCGGATCATGGAGTTCCGCAGACCACTGAAATTCTCATTGACTTCAGACACCTGGTGAGAGAACACATGGACCAGTACTCAAGCCACTCTCCAAGTGTGGTGCATTGCAGGTAAGCTCAAAAGGCAATGCAATCGTGAATCTGTATTATGGGATCCACTGTATCAACACATTTGATTAAGCTTTTATTTCATTATCTGAACCTCTTTTTCAGTGCTGGTGTGGGTAGAACAGGAACCTTCATTGCCATTGATCGTCTGATCTTCCAGATTGAGAGAGAAAGCATGGTGGATGTCTATGGAATCGTCAATGATATGCGCATGCACAGACCTCTCATGGTGCAGACTGAGGTAAGGAATATTGTTCATATATCCACCTTTTTCCTAAATGTGGAAGTGATTCACGATTAATAACAGAAACCTGTTATTTCATTATATTATCATTTTCTGGTCTCTTATGTTTTTTCACTTGCATCAACATAAGTTATTAATGGATTATGCAATGTTTACCAAATTAAATAGCCAAATAAAAAAACATGTGATTCTATAGTGCCGATTCTTAGAGTTGTGATGACAAATTTTTTTTTTTATTTTTTTTTTTTTTATTTTTTTTTTTTTTATTTATTTATTTATTTATTTTTTTATCCCCTTTTCTCCCCAATTTGGAATGCCCAATTCCCAATGCGCTCTAAGTCCTCGTGGTGGCGTAGTGACTCGCCTTAATCCGGATGGCGGAGGACAAATCTCAGTTGCCTCCGCATCTGAGACCGTCAGTCCGCGCATCTTATCACGTGGCTTGTTGAGCGCGTTACCGTGGAGACATAGTACGTGTGGAGGCTTCACACTATTCTCCGTGGCATCCACGCACAACTCACCATGCGCCCCACCAAGAGCAAAAACCACATTATAGCGACCACGAGGAGGTTACCCCATGTGACTCTACCCTCCCTAGCAACTGGCCAATTTAGTTGCTTAGGAGACCTGGCTGGAGTCACTTAGCATGCCCTGGATTCGAACTCTCGACTCCAGGGATGGTAGTCAGCGTCTTTACTCGCTGAGATACCCAGACCCCCGATTTCAGTAGTTTTAACATTGCTTCGAATGGAGACCGGAACGAGAAAACAGTTCTGCCATGACAACTCACGGAAAGGTTTGGCATGTTGATGTAGGTAAGGCATGTAGATAAGATGTTGGTCTTGGCGGACTAGATCTGCTATGCTGCTGCTGCAGAGCAAGTATGGAGACTTGCTATTGTTAGAAAATAAACATACTGAGTTAGTATGTGATCATGCTGCTGCTGCACAAAATGCTGCAAAAGACATGCTGCATCCAGCATGAAAGAAATGATGCTGCACAATTAGGCAAACTTTAAATCACATGTAGCAGATCTAGACAGAACTGCTATCACAAGGCTGAACTATTTAAATGTTATGCAAAGAGAGATGCGAGCTGATTGGCTCCTTGAATACACTTAAAGGAACCCACCAGATTAAGGCAAGCAAACCGATTGGCTTAACATGTCACGTGTGAGCTAGCCAATTTGCTTAACAGAATACCATTCGGAAAACCTATCAGCTTGCGCCCAATAGAGTTTCATGGCTGAACTTGGGTCATTCCAGCGGCAACTAGAATCATCATGGTGCCGCCTGGTGGTTGGTTAGGAAAACGTCTCTGTTACTATTGTAACCTCCGTTCCCTGATGGAGGAACGAGATGTTGTGTCGATGTAGTGACACTAGGGGTCGCTCTTGGGAGCCACAAACACCTCTAATCTTTGAGAAAAGGCCAATGAGAATTGGCGAGTGGAATTTGCATGCCACTCCCCCGGACATACGGGTATAAAAGGAGCTGGCTCTCAACCACTCATTCAGGTTTTGTGCTGAGGAGCCGAGACAAGGTCCCGGCCATTTCAGCGGATAGTGCCGTGTTGTGGCAAGAGGGACACAATGTCTCGTTCTCTCCATCAGGGAACGGAGGTTACAACAGTAACCGAGACATTCCCCTTCTGTCATTCACTTGATGCTGTGCTGATGTAGTGACACTAGGGGTCCCTATATAAAAATGCCACAACAGCTGGACCATGTTACATGAACTGCCGATGCAGGTGCAAGCAATCTGCTGCGTGTGCGTAATAGCAGGTGCATCAGTCCGCACGTAACCTCCCCCAACGCCCCACGAGACGTCATGTAGTTCCCCACATCCCAGAGGAGGGCAAGCAACGTTACTAGCATGGGAGCAGGCCGTGCCAGCCACGGCCTTTTCTCCCCATATTTTCTCTCCACAGACTATTAGATTCGGCTGGGGCCATCTAACGCTATTACACGCTCCGGGAAGGTGTTCTTTTCCTTTCCTATTCTTTCAGAGAGAAAAGACCCTGCGGAGACCACATCCTGCCCGAAGAGGAGGTAACGTGGCAATATGTCACGTTGGCTCAACAGCCGCACATGGAAGAGGCGTGGTGGTAGGTCCTGCCTGGAAGGGGAGGAGCTCTACAAACACAGCAACCGGGGGCAGAGAGGGCTCTGCCCAAGGGAGATGCGGGTCTGCCGACAGGGAGACCATACTGCGGAAAATACATCACAGGGGGTCACCGGAGTAACCGGCACCTGTGGAGCACCTATCCCAGTACAGGACATATTAGCACATGTACTGGTTCCGGCTGTTCAAATTCACGAGCCACAGGGCTAGGGAGGAAGGACTTCCAGGGTTCACGGTTCGTGAACTCGCATGGGAGAAGAAGCGCACATTTTCACCTCATGGAGGGGAAAGGCGCTATATGCATGCGATACACCCGGCCAGCTGTTCCGTGTTACCAAACTTACCTGTTCAAAGCTGACAAAACATGGGACGAAACCGGCTCAACCCGGAGATTGTAAAATCTCGCAAAGGTATTGGGTGTTGCCCAGCCCGCTGCTCTGCAGATGTGTGTTAGAGAGGTGCCATTGGCCAGTGCCCACGAGGATTCCAGACTCCTTGTAGAGTGTGCTTGTATTCCCAAAGGGGCGGGCACGGCCTGGACCTGGTATGCCAGAGCGATGGCATCCACGATCCAGTGGGCAAGCCTCTGTTTGGAGACAGCATTCCCTTTCCGCTGTCCGCCAAAGCAGACAAAGAGCTGCTCAGAGCATCTAAAGATCTGCGTGTGATCCAAGTAGATGCGCAAAGCATGCACCAGACACAGCAATGACAGGGATGGGTCTGCCTCCTCCCGGGGCAGCGCTTGCAGGCTCACCACCTGATCCCTGAAGGGGGTCATGGGAACCTTGGGCACATAGCCCGGCCGGGGTCTCAGGACCATGTGAGAGTCTACCGGACCGAACTCCAGGCAGGTATCGCTGACAGAGAACACCTGCAGGTCCCCAACCCTCTTGATGGAGGTAAGCGCAATCAGGAGGACCGTCTTCAAAGGGAGGGCTTTCAGCTCGACTGACTCTAGTGGCTCAAACATGGATCTCCAAAGGCCCAGGAGGACCATGGAGAGATTCCATGAGGGAAAGACATGTGGCCTAGGAGGCTTCAGCCTCCGGGCACCTCTCAGGAAACTGATGATCAGGTCGTGCTTCCCCAAGGACTTACCATCCACTGCATCGTGGTGTGCTGCTATGGCGGCCACATACACCTTCAGGGTGGAGGGGGACAGCTGCCCCTCCAGCCTCTCCTGCAGGAAGGAAAGCACTGACCCGACTGTGCATCTCTGGAGGTCTTCACCTCGGGAAGAACACTAACTCGTGAACAAACGCCACTTCAGGGCATAAAGCTGTCTCGTAGAGCCCTGGCCTGAGTGGTCGTGTCTACCACTGCTGGTGGCAGGCCACTTAGGTCTTCTGCATCCCATCCAAGGGCCAGACGTGGAGGTTGCAGAGGTCTGGGCACGGGTGCCAGATGGTGCCCCGTCCCTGAGAGAGGAGGTCCTTCCTCAGGGGAATCTGCCACGGAGGGGCTGTCACGAGGAGTGTGAGATCCAAGAACCAAGTCTGAGTGGGCCAGTATGGCGCCACGAGAGTGACCTGTTCCTCGTCCTCCCTGACCTTGCACAGGGTCTGTGCAAGTAGGCTCACTGGGGGGAATGCGTATTTGCGCAGCCCCCGGGCCTGTCAGGGAATACCAGAGCGGGCAGTGGGAGGATTCCTGGGAAGCGAACAGGTCTACCTGTGCTTTGCAGAATCGACTCCAAATCAGCTGGACCACCTGGGGGTGGAGTCTCCACTCTCCACTGAGCGTCACCTGCTGTGACAGCGTGTCTTCTGTGGCGTTGAGGCTACCCGGGATATGAGTGGCCTGCAGCGTCCTCAGCCACTGCTGACTCCAGAGGAGGAGATAGCGGGCGAGTTGTGACATGCAACATGCGATGAGAGCATAGGCCGCCTTGGTGATTTATATATGCTACTGTCACTGTGTTGTCCGACCGGACCAACACATGCTTGACCCGGATCAACGGCAATAGCCTCTGCAGGGTGAGCAGTACAGCCAGCAACTCGAGGCAGTTGATGTGCCAACACAGCCGTGGTCCTGTCCAGGAGCCAGTGGCTGCATGCTCATTGTACACGGCACCCCAGCCCAACTTGGAGGTGTCTGTGGTGACCACGACACGTCTGGACACTTGCTGTAGGGGGACTCCTGCCCGCAGAAATGCAAGGTCTGTCCAAGGGCTGAATAAGTAGCAGCAGAGTGGCGTGATAGCCACGCGATGTGTGCCACGGCGCCATGCCCATCTTGGGACTCAAGTCTGAAGCCAGTGCTGAAGCGGTCTCATATGCATCAACCCGAGCAGCGTGACCGCCGCCGAGGATGCTATATGCCTCAGGAGCCTCTGAAAGTGTTTCAGTGGAACCACTGTCCTCTGCCTGAATGACTTCAGGCAGATCAGCACTGACTGCGTGCGCTCGCTTGTGAGGCGTGCTATCATCGAGACCAAGTCTAACTCCATGCCGAGAAAAGAGATGCTCTGAACCGGGGAGAGCTTGCTTTTTTCCTAGTTGACCGAAGCCCTAGACGGCTGAGGTGCCTGAGCACCAGGTCCCTGTGTGCGCAAAGCAACTCTCGAGAGTGTTCTAGAATCAGCCAATCGTCGAGGTAGTTGAGTATACTTCCCTTAACGGAGCAAGAGCTGCCTCTGCGACCTTCGTGAAGACACGAGGGGACAGGAGCCTTCCGGGTCCTTGTGCCCGGTCGTGAGGCAGGGGGCATCAGCTTCCTGCGGGGGGCTCTACGCTGGGGCTGAGAACTGGGCTCGGGCTGTGGCAGAGCCACCTGGGCTTTCGCCGCCACAGGGGGATACCCTCGGCGAGCAGACGGGGTATGGGATCTTGAGCTGCGCCGGGGCAAGATGTGCTGTATCGCCTCAGTCTGCTTCTTCACCGCCAAGAACTGCTGGGCAAAGTCCTCGACGGTGTCACTGAATAGGCCGATCTGGGAGATGGGAGCATTGAGAAAGCGAGCCTTGTTGGCGTCCCTCATCTCGACCAGATTCAGCCACAGGTGGCGCTCCTGGACTGCACTGAGGCGGCATGTCCAGCGGCATTGTAGGCTTTAGTTGCCAGAGACGACGTAGTCCTACAGGCCTTGGAGGGGTGTGCCGGACGATCCTGCCAGGTGGCGGCGTTTTGCAGACAGAGATGCACCGCAAGTGCATTATCCACCTGAGGGATCTCCGCATACCTGTGGGCCACCCCGCCGTCGAGGGCAGTGAGAGCGGACGAGCTGGGAAGTCGGGTTCGGGCAGAAAAAGGTGCCCTCCATGACCTCGTCAGCTTGTCGTGCACTTCTGAGAAGAAGGGGACCGGGGGAGGGGGGGCATGGCAGTGAGCAGCACCCCGAGCCCAGGGACCAGTCATCTAGCCACAAGGGCTCAGGGGAGGGTGGAGGGTTCCAGTCCAACCCGACACTCACGGCGGCCCGGGCAAGCATGGCGGTCAGCTCTGCGTCGGCCTCAGACTGGGCAGTCAGACCCGAAGGTGGCAGCCCAGTCGAGACCTCGGCATCCGACATCGCCAGTGCGCTCTCCAACGCAACGATCGAGGAATCATCCTGCTCGCGAGCCTCGAAAGAGATGTTAAGCTGGCCGTGAGGCGAGCTGGTCTCATCTCGGAACTCTATGGGGGTGAGTTGGGGAACCCATTGAAATCCCCAAATCGCCTCCAGCGCCAGCCGGGCCAGCCTCCTACCTGTACGAGCAGCACGGGGGGTGGCTGGAGTGGTTTTCCCTCGGAGGAAGGAAAGCCGCGGACGCAATGTTGCCATGGTCATGTTCTCGCAGTGAGAACACAAACCATCCACGAACGCTGCCTCAGTGTGAGCACGGCCCAGACATGTGAGGCAACGCCCGTGGCTGTTGGAGGCGGAGAAATAATGACCGCATCCAGGAATCACACAAAGATGGAAAGGCATCTTTAAAAAGATGCGTCTTTAAAAAGACATTCACGTCAAAGTGTTGCTCTGATAGAGGAAAATATACTCTTTGCAGAAATATATACTCTCTCAGTAGCGCTGTCGAAGCGCCCAGGGGCGTAGTCTGCACTAAGCCTGCAGAAGGAGAGAAAGCCGCTGAAATGCGCCATATATCCAACAGCATACGCTTCTTTCTGAGGTGAATGGACCGGCAGTGGAATTCAGCTCGCTGACACACAACCGCTTGGCTCCGAAGAAAAAACCTGAATGAGTGTTTGCGAGCCAGCTCCTTTTATACCCGTATGTCCGGGGGAGTGGCATGCAAATTCCACTGGCCAATTCTCATTGGCCTTTTCTCAAAGATTAGAGGTGTTTGGGGCTCCCAAGGGCGACCCCTAGTGTCACTACATCGACACAATGTCGAGTGAGTGACAGAAGGGGAACTGTGGATAAGATGACTTAAGAACAATGCTAAAAAAAAATATTTTAACTGTGAAACTATTTGATACGTAGTCATTATATATGTACAATTGTGCTGACATTTAAAGTAATTTGAAATAGGACCAGCACAAATAAATGTTTTTCAATATTTCATGTTTTTATTTAAAAAATTTTTTTTCTGTTTTCTAAAACAGGAGCAATACGTTTACCTCCACCAGTGTGCCTATGACATCATAAGATCAAGAACTGGAACCAATGTGGACTTAATTTACCAGAACACAGGAGCGCTTGACATCTATGAGAATTTAAAGTTTTACAAATCTTAAATTTAGATGGTCTCATGATGGCCTTTATCACAAGATCATACTTATTTAAGATAATATAAAACTCATCTAACTCTTGATTTCACAATCTGAAATGCACTCTTTACATTCAACACGTAGTTGGATGCACTTTATTTCCTGCTTAAATCTTCTGATGAGGGACATTTTTATTTCAATAAGTTAAACACTGGAAGGAATGGAGACATTCTGTTTGTTAATACACTTTACAGAAAACAGCAAATAATGTAATTTTAGACAAAAATAATTGTATCTCTAATATTTATATCAAGAGCTTTTTATTTTTTTACTGTGGAATGTCCAGAGGGTATATCTGTATAATTTAATGAAATATTCATGAAGATGTCTAACCTCTGTACAATCTTAATACAGACAACTTGATTGTATCTGCTGATAGAGGCCTTTCTGAGATTTCTTATTTTTATATAGCGTTTATTTCTTTTTAGATTATTTAGTGGAATATCTGTTGTAATTCTACAGTTATTGCCATTTTTTCCAAGTGGTAATACAAATTATGCTTACAAGCGAGCTGCTTAACCAGAGGTCACATAAAAATTTACTTTTAGGGAAATTCCATGAAGTGGAATGGATCAGTTGGTCCTTTAAAGAGAGAATATGTTCAACCACTTAGGGTGAAAACATCCTTCTTTCTCCTCCTCCCTTTAGAAGGCACTCCAAACACTCTGGTTGTCAATGCACATAATACATATACAGCTCTGGAAAAAATTAAGAGACCATTCCAAATGTTTCTTCAATCAGCATCTCTACATGTATGGCAGCCATTCCAGCATCTGTTGAATTCCTGCTTGAATTTTTGCGCCAGGAGTGGCATGAAGTCACCCAACAGCAATGTGAAAGACTGGTAGAGAGCATGCCAAGACGCATGAAAGCTGTGATTGAAAATCAGGGTTATTCCATCAAATATTGATTTCTGAACTCTTCCTATGTTAAAAAAAATAATATTGTGTTATTTAAAAATGAATATGTACTTGTTTTCTTTGCATTATTCGAGGTCTGAAAACACTGCATCTTTTTTGTTATTTTGACCAGATGTCATTTTCTGCAAATAAATGCTGTAAATGACAATATTTTTATTTGGAATTTGGAAGAAATGTTATCAGTAGTTTATAGAATAAAATACAAATGTTCATTTTACTCAAACACATACCTATAAATAGTAAATCAAGAGAAACTGAACATTTGGAGTGGTCTCATAATTTTTTTCAGAGCTGTATATGTTTTATTATTATAATGCTTTTACAGTGATCACTACCAAAATTATGTTTCCATGTGCAAATTGTATGTTTCTATTTTCAAAATAAATTTTCCACAAAGGGGGAAGAAAAACTTTTGTTTATACTCTCTTTTTTTTTTTAAGGGTCTGTCATGTGCATGAAACACAACATGCACTGGATTTTATTTGCTTGTTTTTATTTGTACTATTTCTATCTATCTGTCCGTCTTTGTCTGTCTGTCTATAGCACTTTTCAAGAAAATGTATTGTTTATACCTTTATATGACCAGCACTGGCAATGCTTTTATTTATTTAACATTTTAATTTCAATTTAATACTGAACAACAGTGCTCTAATATTTCTTTCA
Source organism: Myxocyprinus asiaticus (assembly GCF_019703515.2). Lineage (NCBI taxonomy): Eukaryota > Metazoa > Chordata > Actinopteri > Cypriniformes > Catostomidae > Myxocyprinus > Myxocyprinus asiaticus. The sequence goes on from NC_059391.1 coordinate 8,186,116, forward strand.
CACTTATGTAAATCTTAATAGCAGTTGCTCAGCTGGTGCATGTCTCCCAGGAAGTGCACAATTTGAATTCTGCCATCTGTGCTCATAGGCTCTTAGTTCTGGGCATGAAGGTATTTGAGCCAATCACCTGAGCTGTAAATGCCATATGAAAAATCACTCTGCACTAGCAGGAAAATGATCCGTTGATGGTAATATAAAACACCAGTCCCATGCCCTTCAGTAGCGACTATTCTCAGCTGTGACATAAAAAAATAAATAAAAATAAAATAATAAAACAGGGAAAAATATCCAAAAATGTGAAAGTCTATTTCACGCATTATAAAGCCTAAAACAACAACATCTAATATAATTTAAGAAATATTTTGTATACTTAAACAGTTCTCTATCTGTACCTGTCATTTGCTTCAGTCTGCATATTCAATAAAAATCATGCTTTCTGCCTCATTCTATGAATGGAATCTACATGAGTTCAGTAAAAGAAGCTGATATAACCACTCAGTGATAAATGAAAGTAAGATTTATGCAGTAGATTATCTGAAATTTGTACTATTTACATACTGCATTCATTGAGCTAATGCTAATGCTAGCATGCCAACCTTGGCCATAGTATGCATCTGTTACTTTTATTGTATTCTATGAGGGAATTTGTTAAAATAGTCCACGTAAGATCATGAAAAAGTGTTTTATACTTGTTTTATTAAAAGAAAGACGTGTATTGCTACTGCAAAGATGGGTACCCAGGTGTGACAGCCGGTGACATGTCGATGCTCCTGGAGTTCAGAAGGAATCGGCCTGAACTATAATGGACAGCACGCCAGAGCTGGCCAGAGTTAATTTGCATGTAACCCATTACAGTTCATAAATGTTACCTTTTAAAATGTATATTCAGCCTAAATGTTCTCTTGCATTTTAATTATAGTTTGTAATACATAAACACCACATTTTTACAAATGACATAACCATCTCATTATAATAATTGTACAAGATTCCACTTGATTGAACATTTATTTACAACATTACACAAACAGCAATTGTTTAATAAGTATAGTTTTAAACATTTACAAAATTTTACAAACATAATATATGTGCATGAAAAATGTTAGAAACAGAAATGATGCCTATATAAATATGCATGAAAAACAATTTTACAACTCACATTGTTGTAATTAAGTAATCTTTATGTTGCTAAATAATTCAATCAATTGATTGAACTGAGCAATCTTTAAATAAAGTACATATTATGACTTCAGAATATATGTTAATTATTAAAATAATCTTAAATGAGTAGCATGAACTTAATTGTAGCAGGTCTTAAAATGAATATGTTTTAATCAATACAATTTTATATAAGGCAAAGCAGCTATTTTCTTTGGCATTAATTGACTTCATTTTATACTGAGCAGCTTAAACATATTTAAATAATTTAAACCATTTGTTTGAATTAAACCTATCAGGAAAACATTTTTTATTTTTTATAAATTACTCTTCGATAGCCTATGCTCATTTTCTCCTACCACCATCTCTAGTGGGAGCTTGTCATGGTCATTGTGCATATGACTTTAATAAAGAGTAAAGAGTAAATAATATAGTACAATAAATTATTAATAAAAAAACAACATGGTATAACTGAATGCAGACTTAATGAAATCAAATATTTTCAAAGGTAAGACCATTTCTCATTTATTGCCAACACCTTGATGTTCTTTGATAGACTATTCACAATGCAGTGCCCAATGACAGAACAATAAGTGGCTGTATCCAGCATGACTGATATTGAAATGTGTGTAACATCAAGTAAAACTAGTATAGTACATATTTTTCCCCTGATCATCATGGTTTAGAAACAATAATACAAGGCTTGTTTAAGTGGCAAAAATACACATTCAGCATATATCCAAGTAAACATTTATCCATTCTCAGTCCATTCTTTCATCACTGCCTCTCACCTTCTTCCCTACTTGTACTTCTCTAAGCAGCTTGTAACTTTGTATTGCAGCACTTCTCATGTTTTTGCCTTAGGATTAATCACTTTTGCTGTATTCTTCATTTGTAAGTCTCTTTGGATAAAAACGTCTGCTAAATTAATAAATGTAAAAATGTAAGTAAACTAGCCTTATGCTAACTGCTGTCTCATATACAACACAAACATGTATACGTACAGTGCATTTACTTGCAGAGTACAAAAATCCTATGGGCCACTTTCCCATGATCCGCTACACAGCCTCCTCCGTTGAGATTCCTCCAGTTATTCCATATTACTTCCTGGAAAAAGAAGAAAAAACAAAACAAAAAACAAACATGATATAAAATGTGGTATTTACATGGTAAAGTCATGCTGACATTTACTGCCTTTAACTTACATTTACATACACATTTACAACTTACCAACTTGTTCATTGACTTGATGATTCTTTCTAGTTCAGTCAGAGTGGGCTAGGGAGCATGAAGTTCAGTCTTATTTCTTCAGGGTCTGGAGAAAACAGTGTTTGGTTTTCACGGGTGTCTGAAGATTAACATCTGGCAGTCATTCAGGGTCTTCAGTGAAGATTTCTTGACTATTGAATATAAAAACAAGCACAATACATCAGCCATAAGCCTATTGTCTATCAGTTTGTAACATGTTATGTGAAATAATAACTGTAATTCATGTGTCTCTACATGTTGAGTGAAAAGCAACAGAACAAAGTGACAAAATGTATGCTGTTTGTGTTGTAAGCTAGTCAAGTACACTTCTTGTAAGCAGATCAGGGCTATTGAAGAGGATCACTCCTCTACTAATACTTAACTATTTGACTGCCATTATTTTTTATAAGAATATACTGCAACCACTGAAAGTAGCTACAAGTAGTTATAATTGAATCAGTTCAGTGAATCAGTTCAGGTAATCGACTCTTTTGAGTGAATCGGTTCGTTTATAATTGAATAAGTTAAATGAATCAGTTCAGCCAATCGACTCTTTTGAGTGAAGCGGTTCAGTTATAATTGAATCAGTTCAATGAATCAGTTCAGGTAATCGACTCTTGAGTGAATCGGTTCATTTATAATTGAATAAGTTAAATGAATCAGTTCAGGCAATCGACTCTTTTGAGTGAAGCGGTTCAGTTATAATTGAATCAGTTTAATGAATCAGTTCTCGTGAAGCTCATTGTTCAAAGTAAAATGAATCAAATTCTCCTACCACTCTGTTGATGACACAAGTGATTCAGTTCACAGGCTACAGAATCATTTGGTTGGCTCGCCGTGTCCAAACACCCTTTGGTACTCAAGAGAATATTCAGTGCAAGGATAAGATCACATCCAATAGCAGTGAAGTACATAAGTTTTTACATCCAGTTGAACATAAATGCAAGGGAAACAGCCATAACACAAAGCCAAAAGATTCATTAATCATCTCTTCATGTAAGATCAACTGTCTGTCTTACTATTTATAAATATTTGTGAATTTTCCATACTGTAGTATTTATTTACAGCTCTGGAAAAAATTATGAGACCACTCCAAGAGTTTCTCTGGATTTACAGGTATGTGTTTGAGTAAAATGAACATTTTTGTTTTATTTTATAAACTACTGACAACATTTCTCCCAAATTCCATATATATATATACACAGGTGCATCTCAATAAATTAGAATGTCGTGGAAAAGTTCATTTATTTCAGTAATTCAACTCAAATTGTGAAACTCGTGTATTAAATAAATTCAATGCACACAGACTGAAGTAGTTTACGTCTTTGGTTCTTTTAATTGTGATGATTTTGGCTCACATTTAACAAAAACCCACCAATTCACTATCTCAACAAATTAGAATACATCATAAGACCAATAAAAAAAACATTTTTAGTGAATTGTTGGCCTTCTGGAAAGTATGTTCATTTACTGTATATGTACTCAATACTTGGTAGGGGCTCCTTTTGCTTTAATTACTGCCTCAATTCGGCGTGGCATGGAGGTGATCAGTTTGTGGCACTGCTGAGGTGGTATGGAAGCCCAGGTTTCTTTGACAGTGGCCTTCAGCTCATCTGCCTTTTTTGGTCTCTTGTTTCTCATTTTCCTCTTGACAATACCCCATAGATTCTCTATGGGGTTCAGGTCTGGTGAGTTTGCTGGCCAGTCAAGCACACCAACACCATGGTCATTTAACCAACTTTTGGTGCTTTTGGCAGTGTGGGCAGGTGCCAAAACCTGCTGGAAAATGAAATCAGCATCTTTAAAAAGCTGGTCAGCAGAAGGAAGCATGAAGTGCTCCAAAATTTCTTGGTAAACGGGTGCAGTGACTTTGGTTTTCAAAAAACACAATGGACCAACACCAGCAGATGACATTGCACCCCAGATCATCACAGACTGTGGAAACTTAACACTGGACTTCAAGCAACTTGGGCTATGAGCTTCTCCACCCTTCCTCCAGACTCTAGGACCTTGGTTTCCAAATGAAATACAAAACTTGCTCTCATCTGAAAAGAGGACTTTGGACCACTGGGCAACAGTCCAGTTCTTCTTCTCCTTAGCCCAGGTAAGACACCTCTGACGTTGTCTGTGGTTCAGGAGTGGCTTAACAAGAGGAATACGACAACTGTAGCCAAATTCCTTGACACGTCTGTGTGTGGTGGCTCTTGATGCCTTGACCCCAGCCTCAGTCCATTCCTTGTGAAGTTCACCCAAATTCTTGAATTGATTTTGCTTGACAATCATAAGGCTGCGGTTCTCTCGGTTGGTTGTGCATCTTTTTCTTCCACACTTTTTCCTTCCACTCAACTTTCTGTTAACATGCTTGGATACAGCACTCTGTGAACAGCCAGCTTCTTTGGCAATGAATGTTTGTGGCTTACCCTCCTTGTGAAGGGTGTCAATGATTGTCTTCTGGACAACTGTCAGATCAGCAGTCTTCCCCATGATTGTGTAGACTAGTGAACCAAACTGAGAGACCATTTTGAAGGCTCAGGAAACCTTTGCAGGTGTTTTGAGTTGATTAGCTGATTGGCATGTCACCATATTCTAATTTTTTGAGATAGTGAATTGGTGGGTTTTTGTTAAATGTGAGCCAAAATCGTCACAATTAAAAAAACCAAAGACTTAAACTACTTCAGTCTGTGTGCATTGAATTTATTTAATACACGAGTTTCACAATTTGAGTTGAATTACTGAAATAAAGAAACTTTTCCACGACATTCTAATTTATTGAGATGCACCTGTATATATATTTCATTTAGATTATTTATTTGCAGAAAATGACAACTGGTCAAAATAACAAAAAAGATGCAGTGTTTTCAGACCTCGAATAATGCAAAGAAAACAAGTTCATATTCATTTTTAAACAATCTTAAACATCTTTAAAAAAAAAATTCAAATAAAGTCATGTGTTATCACTCACTGTCTCTGTGTATTTTTTCTTTTAGCTCAATTTAGTTTTAAACAGATACGCACATGGCCTAACTCCGGCACATGGTGCATTAGCATTACTGAGAAGCATGGCCATTCAGGTGTTGGCGATCCATTATCTTAACAAAATCGACATCAATCCATCTAAAATTCTTCATATTTTCATCAGTTATGCATTGTTAGATGAATATTTTTGAAGATGTCACTCACCAAATGATCATTTTTAGGTTCGCACACACACAGAGGTTCTTTGTGGTGCGTGGAGTCCGGCCTTCATAATGGCTAATTTCTCCGTAATTCCAGGTTATCCTCCCATATTTTTTTAGCGTCGGGAATCTTCGATTAGTGGTTTTACCATCTGGTATCACTTTTCAGCAGTAGTGTTGCGTCAGCTACTTTTAACGGGAAAAAGTTTCACTGACTGAGTACACACACTGAAGATCCGTGAGGTCTTGTCCATGTGAATGTGATTTAAAGCCGCACAGCAAAGTTAAAAAAATCTTGTTTTAGCGCAGCGCTTGACTGACATATAGAATTTTCAAGCTAGAAGTCCTTGGTTTCACCAGACACGCACTTGGGGAGTTTTAAAAAAAATCACATATCCACTATCGTGTGCATATACAATTACAACAGATGCTACATGCATAACTCCCGAAATGTAGCCCTAGAACTGAAACAAATGCAAGTATGATGAATGAAAATAGACCCTGACAGAAATTTTAAAACTCTGTACATCAAAGTGATAAGGATTGTTTTCTAGCGCAACTAGTATGGCAAATGATTTGTTTGAAAAGCAGAGAATAGCATGCTTTCTGTAGAATCTTTCTCAGTGATGTGGTCGTGAATAATATATAAAAAAATAAAAACAGTTTTAGCATGACCATTTTCTCCAAATGTGTAAAGACTTCATGAAAACTCAGTTCCCTTATGACTCAGTACACTTGACATTGCGTGCTAATGCATATGGGGGGTGTCCTTCCACATGACCAAGTTGAAACCTCTCTACAATAACGCCAATATTCTAATATTGGCTATAGTGTCTGAGCCTCGCCTTTTTAGGCGCAAAGGTGTCTGCTAAAAGCAGGTGCACTCTGTTCTTCCCTGAAGTTCATAATGAACTGTCAAAATCCTGGTGTGCGCCCTATTCAGCTCGCCCATGCAGTGATTGCATCCTCTCTAATGTGGATCACGGGTGTTGGGCCTCATGTATTCAGATAGAAGACAAAGGCAGGCCTAACACAAGTCGTAAAACCTAACTCAGCCTCCACACACCAAGTCGTAAATCTTACTGATAAAAATTGCGCCAAAATCAAAAAAAGGGAGTCCAAAACAGACTACAAATCCCATGAAGCCTTGCTCACTAAAGGATCGAACTCTCAACTCCTATTGGATGAGGCACACAACAGAACGTCCCTCAAACATGACATCATCAGGAGTAGAAATACCTCTGAAATGCTTCTGGGATTTGCTTCCAGCAACTTTGTTCGTCCTGTATAGACGCAGCTCATCGCTGCTCTCAGGTGCAACCTCGTGGCACAAGGAAGTAATGTCCGACTTGAAACTGTGGCCATACAGTCTCCATCTCGCTGGACGAGTTGAGATTACTCTGTGTTCAACCGAACACTCTAACGGATCCGAAGGAGACCGCCGAGCAATTCGCATTTTCATCCGTTTGCCTACAGAAGTGAAGAGATTAAAGATTTCTCTTCCATCTTCAATCAAGTCGACATTTCTGAGTTCTCCGCCAGCCCACCGAGAATCAACTGCCGTACCGCCCGCCGACAGAGCGAGGAAACGGCCTCCCGTCATCACCCGAGCCTCAAGGAACCGGGTCAGAGTTAAAGGACGGAGGAAAACACATTCTACCTGTGTCCTCATGCGATTCAAGTAAGAGGTTTACGTCTGGGCAGAGATAGAATATTATAGTGTGTTATTCTTGTGTTTCAAGGTTTTTGCTTGTACAGTTTACGGACCGCCATGTCCGCTCATTATTAATACTCAGGGTATTAATTATCACGAATTTGTTTTGCTGTATTGTGGTCCAACCAAATTAGACTGTTGTGCAATTTCGCCATCGCGGGTGAGACAGGTAAACTGAGTTCATCCATTAAAGAGTCAAAGTACGCGGGACTGTTTACGAGCCGTCCACTGTGTCTCTGAGCGATGAACTAACAGCTGCTTTCTCTCCCACGATCGCGAAATCGGCTTTAGGACCGTCACTTCTCTCTCTCTCTCTCGTACTAACCACACACACACACACACACACACACACACACACACACACACACACACACGCGACCCCTCACAAACATTCTGGCACACATTTTTGGCTCCTAGATAGCTTAATGCTAAATCCCAGCTTTGTCCCTAAGCTATCACACAAGCGGATACACGTGGTAACTGGTAGACGCCATTGACTGGTTTCTCGCCGCCCCCATTCACGGTCATATTCCCTGGCCGGAAGTCTCGCATGACATACTCTCCACGAGAGTCACGTCCGCCATTTTGTGCGCGTCCCTCCTTACACACACACACACTGTCACACACACACACCTTATGTGTTATAGGATTATTTTTATTTCCATATCTAATCATATCACTGTTTAGTTTGTAGTTGTAAGTTGGAAGTTTATTGACTGCATTGTATTAATTATTAATTGATATTACTGCATAAATAAACTTTGTTTATATTACAAAGAGAAGTGTTTTGGTTTGTTTTGCATATGCCTGTGTCATGCTGATGGGATGTCAGTGCTCGGATTCAAACCTTAATTCATTGTTTTTTTTCCCGAAAATTGATATTCTTCGGATGTTGATTTTCCTAAGAAAACAATCTAATATTGAGACTGTTTTACTATCTGATTATTAGTCCCTGATTCCAGGGTGGTGCCCCATCAATGTTAATCCTTATTAATATTCTATTGATTTTTGATAATTGATAATTATCTTTGATGATTGTTGAATTTGAATGATCAATAAGCTAGTGTTAATTTTAATTAATGTTTCATCGATGTTAACAATTAACGATTATCTTTGATAATTGTTGATTTAAAGGATTAAAAAAGCTAACATTGATTCTCATCAATGTTCTATTGATTTTAATAATTAAAAATTATCTTTGATAATTATTGATTATTGCTAATAACCAAACCCGCTCCTAAATGTAGCACACTATATTTACTGGAGCCCCGTATGAGGTTTTAATGAGTTAGTTAATTAAATTAATTAATTTAAATATTAATTAATAACTAAAGAAATAATTATTAATTATTTCTGATAGTAACACTGATCTAAACGACCAGTAAAGCCCTACATGGGGAAAGCAGCGCATTGCAATTGCAACAAATTGCCCTCTCTCCCGTCACGCGAATGCATGGCGAGCTCTTACTGGCATTCTGATTGCGTGCTAAAAACAATCGATCATGATTATATGATCCAATTTGCATGTCGGCCGCCCTGTTTCAATGGTATTCTGTCTTCCACGGTTCCGTCTGAAGATGCGCCGGTGATACGAGCCAAAATACACAGTCTTCTCGCAAAGAACACGATAGAGGTTGTTTCATATAAATTAATAAGCCTGCTGTCCCGCTACACGAATGCGTGGCAAGTCCTCATGGGTGTGTCAGAGCAGATGTTTACAACGATCGAGCACAATCTGTGGTCCGACCACACGATATACCGGTGTTGCATGCACAGACTGCGACACACACATAGCGGTATTTACAGCTGTTATTTCTTCGTTCTGGAGAAGGACGGCGGGCTTCGGCCCATTCTAGTTCTGAGATGCTTGAATCGCATGCTTGCGATGTGCCCATTCAAAATGTTAACTCAGAAACAGATCTTATTGCACATCCATCCTCTGGACTGATTTGCGTCAATAGATCTGAAGGACGTGTATTTCATATACCAATTGCAAAAAGAACACTTTTCCCCAGCAAGTAAATCTCCTTTTTAGGATTTCATGCATGTGCACCTCATGAACGAGCACAGACCATTCTTTGGTGTCTGTTTCAGTTCAAACTGAAAAAAATATTTCCACTGAAGCCATTTCATTTTCATGTGCATCATGGTATTTCGCCACCGTCTGGCTGCTGTAACACCATGGACAGTGCCAGCCTTCCACCAACAGGGTGTTATGCTGGGTCAAGTTTCAGAAAGAAAGTGCTGACCACAAATGCATCCAACACAGGTTGGGGCACGGTATGTAATGGATGCTTGACTTTTGACACCTGGAAACAGGTGCGAAACGGCCATGAAATGTCAACCCCCTAGAGCTACTGGCTGTCTTTCTAGGTTTAAGAGCTTTTCATTCTGATATTGTGAATCACCATATTCTGATTCGTTCGGACAACACAATAGTAGTAGCATATATATATTGCCATGTTGCGCTGGCAATTTGCCCAATTTCCTCTCTGGAAAGTTATGTTGTGTAATGCGGCGTGATAGGATTCTGTTCCCCATATGCGTTAGCACGCATTGTCAAGTGTACTGAGTCGTAAGGGAATGTCTCGGTTACATATGTAACCTCGGTTCCCTGAGACAAAGGGAAGGAGACATTGAGAACACTGGCCGCACTACAAGACTCAAGAGTTCTTCTGAGGTGCGTGCGATGCACTCCTTGTCCCTCAGTCAGAAAATTCTGAGGAATGGTGTTTGTGCACCTGCTTTTATAGCAGACAGCTTTGCGCCTAAAAAGGCGGGGCTCAAACACTATAGTCAATATTAGAATATTGACGTTATTGTAGAGAGATTTCAACTAGGCCGCATGCATGTCTTGTTCCCTTTGTCTCAGGGAACCGAGGATACGTACGTAACCTAGATGTTTTCATTGATCGTGTGAGTTGTAACACCTTCTCCTGATTTGTCAACTACAGGTAGATCACCAAATCGGCTCGTTCAACTGCACACGCCTATCAAATTCAAGCCGACAGTGCCCGAACTGGTAAAAATCGGTCGGGAGCTCGCACGACAGCCTAAAATTGCACAGTGTATGCCCGCAATTACATGGAAGCATATGGAAAACTAGTTTCTCCAGATCAATCAAATGAAATCAAATGAAATCCCTTTATTGTCACTCAACCATATACACAAGTGCAACAGTGGGTGAAAGTCTTGGGTGCGGTTCCAAGCAACATAGCAGCATGACAATTACAATAAACATCTGATTTACACATAACACAGTTTACACATCTGTTACACAACAAAATATACTAATATATATATACTAATAATATACAATATACAGTATACACAAAATAAGAAGACTGTATACAAAAACAAATAATAATATACAATATACAGTATACACAAAATAAGAAGGCTGTATACAGTAAAAATACACTGTACCCCCAACTGATGTAATCAGTGGAAATAAATATGAAGTGTTGTGTTGACATTCAGCTGTCAGCTGATAGTCAGTTGCCAATGTTTTATTAAGAGAAGTATAAAATGTCCAGTCTGTCTGAGGCTAATGATGTGCGGTGCTGATATATGTATCATGATCAATCAAGAGTTCAAAAGTCTGATTGCTTGGGGGAAGAAGCTGTCATGAAGTCTGCTGGTGCAGGTTCTGATACTGCGATACCACCTGCCTGATGGTAGCAGTGAGACCAGCCCATGGCTCGGGTGGCTGGAGTCTCTGATGATCCTCCAAACTTTTTTCACACACCGCCTGGTATAGATGTCCTGTAGGGAGGGAAGCTCACCTCCGATGATGTGTCTGGCAGTTCGCACCACCATTTGCAGGGCTTTGCGGTTGAGGGTGGTGCTGTTGCTATACCGGCGGTGATGCAGCCAGTCAGAATGCTCTCTACAGTGCTGGTGTAGAACCGTGTAAGGATGTGGTGGTTCATTCCAAACTTCCTCTGCCGTCTCAGGAAGAAGAGGCACTGGTGAGCCTTCTTCACAACGGCCTCAGTATGGACAGACCATGTGAGTTCCTCAGTAATGTGGACACTGAGGAACTTGAAGCTGCTGACTCTCTCCACTGGTGCTCCATTGATGGTGATGGGACTGTGTTCTCTGTCTTTTCTCCTGAAGTCCACCACAAGCTCCTTGGTCTTACTGACATTGAGGGAGAGGTTGTGCTCCTGACACCAGTGTGTCAGAGCGTGCACCTCCTCTCTGTAGGCTGTTTCATCATTGTCAGTGATCAGACCTACCACCGTCGTATCATCAGCAAACTTAATGTTGGCATTGGAGCTATGTGTTGCCACACAGGTATGTGTGTACAGGGAATACAGGAGTGGGCTGAGAACACAGCCCTGTGGGGCTCCAGTGTTGAGGGTCAGTGATGAGGAGATGTTGCTGCCCAATCTAACCACCTGGCATCTGCTTGACAGAAAGTCCAGGATTCAGCTGCACAGTGAGTTGTTTAAGCCCAGAGTTTCTCATCAAGCTTGGAGGGCACTATGGTGTTGAATGCTGAGCTGTAGTCTACAAACAGCATTCTCACATATGTGTTCCTTTTTTTCAGGTGGGAGAGAGCAGTGTGTAGTGTAGATGCACTGGCATCATCAGTGGAGCTGTTGTTGCGGTATGGAAACTGCAGTGAGTCCAGTGAGGCAGGCAGCACAGAGCAGATGTAATCTCTGATTAGTCTCTCAAAGCATTTGCTGATGATGGGAGTCAGAGCAACAGGATGCCAGTCATTTAAGCAAGTGATTTTGGATTGCTTTGGTACAGGCACAATGGTGGATGTTTTAAAGCATGTGGGGACCACAGACAAGGAGAGAGAAAGGTTGAAAATGTCCATAAAAACACCAGCCATTTGGTTCACGCAGGCTCTGATGACATAGCCCAGAATGCCGTCTGGACCCACGGTTTTACGGATATTCACCCGTTGGAAGGATTGGTTTTACATCCGCTACAGAGACGGAGAGTGAACTAACCTCTGTAGCTTCGGCCATGAGAGATCTCTCCGCAAGGGCGGTGTTATTTCACTCGAAACGAGCATAAAAATATTAAGCTCATCCAGGAGAGAGGACGCGGTGTTCACGGTGGAGTATTAATTCCCTTTGAAATCCGTGATGATATTAATTCCCTGCCACATGCTTCTAGAGTCGGTGATGTTGAACTGTTCTTCAATCTATAATTAGAGTGTATCCTTCACTAATTGTGATCAGGTGCTTATTTGCGGCCTCAAGGCTTGTGCTTCCTTTAGGTGCACCTGTGAAGTTGTAGCTCTGAGTTGGGCATTCGTTACAATGACATGTTACACATTCAAGTGGGAAACAAAATACGGAAGAAGCCAAACTTAATCAATAACGAAATGAACAATGGCAAAAGCAATTTATTCTGTTGTACCAGTGAATAAACATTAGTGAATAAACCTGCACCACTTATATACAACATATATGATTTATTAATGCATGATATCTAACATATTAATAATCAATTTGCTTAAAACAAACCGCGAAGGGTGAGTCATTAGTTGACCGTCATATAAAACAAATTAATATTATTGAAATAAATTACAGAAGTTGAAATAATTTTGTAAAATCATTACTTCCTATCATCTTTCATTTTGACACGCCCCTTCCAACGTCCCAACTCGGAAACTTGTGTATCATCTAGAATTCCGAGTTTCCCACTCGTTAAAACAACTTTGCGGGGTCATTCGTGTGCTCAGAGCTCATAATTATGATATTTCCGACTCCACTTGAGGGGCACATTAATGACTGCTCTCCTCTGTGTCCCGTGGCAAAAAAGAAAGTTTCACCCCAGCTAACAATTTTTGATTCCTAGAATGTTCTGGGAACATTAGTTTGTGATTATAAAATAAAGAATCTAAAGAGAACGTTAGGAATTGGTTCCCAAAAAATAACCAAACGGGAACCATATGCTAACATTAGGGGAATGTTCTGTGTTTGCTGAGAAAGTAGCGAAGTCCATGCGGGGTCGCACGAGGGTAATAACGCAATTTCCCAAGTTATTATTAAAAAACCTGGTCTGTGTCTGATTTTCTGCCCTACTGAATACACCTGAGCCCAACTTGTATAAGATAGATCTTATTTAGGCAAGCGTTCATTGTTTTAAAGAAGAGAAAGTATTTTTGTTTGAGTACATTTATAATATTTTTCATTTATGAAACAAAATAATGTTGAGGCAATTTTATGTTTTGCACTGTACATCATATGATCAATACACTTTATAGGTTTTAGTTTATTTAGGTAACTGACACAAAATACTTTTATAAAGTTGGCATGTCATGTGACTTTATAAACATTTTCGAATTTTGTTTAATTATTATGTATGCAGCTTTCATGACCTCATAGTAATGGTGATAGCCTATATGTGGAATAATATTTGAACTTCTAAACATTCATTTGTTACACTGCAGGACCATTACAATGAACTAGTGAAGTTAAAAATGTGCTTAAAAATGGCAACAATCTTAAATTAAATGGTGACCATTTAACAAGACCTGTACAGGTTGTTTGTATTTCTTAAATTCTAACCTAAAATATTGATTTGACATTCATTTTTAATCAACCATTTTTTTCTGAATTTGTCATTCTAAAGAACCACATGGGAACATGGCTCAAACATTTGTCATGAGCCTTTTTGTTCATAAATTTCAGTAATTTTTTAATGAAATTGGATTGGTAAATCTTTGGTTGCCTTAAAAAACATAGCATTATTTTTGAAATATTAAAAAAGCAAATGTTTTATACTTGAACATAGGTCATTTTACAGTGGCCCAGAGGTGCACAACACAATGAAATTTACAAAGGAAATAAAAGTTCACAACACAAAAATGTACTCACAACACAAAGAAATTAAACCACAACACAAAGAAATTAAGCCTCAACACATATAAATTAAGCCACAACACTATGGAAAGTATGCACAGTCAACATATCAAACACGATTATCCGATGCATGCAGCCATGTTTGTTTACATTAGTGGTTATACGGTTGTCATTCGTCACACAAACAGCTACTAAAACTGTCGTTTCAAGCATACAATGTTTATTTTATGTAACAGATATTGTCACCAAAGTTCCATGATAACAGTTTACTCCCAGTCAACACAGCATGATCATCCTGTGCACACAGCCGTTTGCTTATTAGGTGGATATGTGGTTATCATTCACACAAACAGCAACTCCAGTGTATTCAAGCATTTGATACGTTTTCTTTCTGAAACAGATAGCTTAACTATCACAAAAACACCACAATAACAGTGTATAACTCATGTACTCACAGTCAACACATCTTTAGCACACCGCAGCTGAAAATGGCCCAAATATGATTTTTTTCACTCACATGTGACACAGACCTGTTAACTGGATGACCGTGTGAGCAGCCAAAAGCACTTTGAATCTGATATTTTCAAAACCGATCTGGGCCACTTTCATATGCGGAAATATATCGGATACGTACCTGATTTTTTTCAGATGTGGGCTGAAAGTAAATGTTGCATTATAAAAAAAAACTCAGGGCCTGAAAATGATTCATTTCTGCATTATGAACGTGGAACTTGCGGGAATTATTAAAATTGTGTGCAATACCCGCAATCCTGCACTGAATTTCAGGCCCAGCAAACTGTATTATATTAAAATATGGAAGTTGCGCAGCTCCAGGTGTGCCTCCTCATGTGGTCCCTCAGGATCTAACACAGAGGAGGTGGGTGGGAGGGCGCTGGAGGCTGAATCGTCCCTCAGAACGAGGATGATCCTAGAGTGTAACGCCTGGAGACTCATGCCCTCGCAGAGAGGGCAGTTTGTCTCCATGAGAGCTGCTTCTGCATAGGCACAGCCCCGTGAACACTGCTCTCATGCCTGTCTGATGGCGGGATGTGCTGCTCGCATAAGGAACACTTGTGAAACGACATCTTTAAAAAGATATGCTGTGCACAAGCGACTCTTTTTGTGAAAGCCCAGAGGCTTATAAAAACATATAGAAACACACACACACACACATACACACACACACACACATATATATATATATATATATATATATATATATATATATATATATATATATATATATATATATATATACACACACAAATATATATAAGAAAGGATACAGGATCTCCAGCCGGTCTCTCACTGAAGTGCTGTGTTGTTCGACAACAAGCGTCTGAAGCGAAGAATCCCTTCAAAGAGAGCATCTTCGACGGCGAGGTGGAGAAAACTTCACCAGAACAAACAGGGGACCAGTAAGCCTTCTCGCTGCAGGGACTAGAAGCACAGGCACGAGTCATCGCATCTCTAAGCGAAGAACCGTCCTCTGTAAGTGTATCACGACGGCGAAGCAGAGATGGTTTTCCAAGACAAAGTCAAATGTTTGCATTCGTGAAGGAAGAAAATTCTGAAGAAATGGTGGTTGAGCGCCCGCTTATATAGGTCGACCGTGCTACTAGAGGGGCGAGACTTAAATATAATTGCCAATCTGTTACGATTCTCTGTTGTTTGCCCTGTGTTATGCCTCTGTCATTTGTTTCCCCCTGGACTACACTTCCCATGATTCCCTGCCCTGATCGCTACCAGCTGTTCCCTGTTGTTTTCACCTGTGTGTCATTTACCTAATTATCCCTCATGTATATAATGCCCTGTTTTCTGTTCACCTTTGTCGGTTGTTAATGTTTCTCCCCAGTTCATGCTCCGGTTTCAGTCCTGTTTGTTTTCGTTTGTTTTCATTTGTTTTGCGTCCTGGTTTCCTGTCTTGCCCTGTTTCCGTGTTCATCCTGTTTTGTATTTAGTTTTATTCTTATTAAAATAGCTGCTCTTAGATCCTGCCCTCGTGACCTCCCTCATTGCTACAAAACAACCGACCGAACCGAAATGGATCTAGCAGCGCCCTTCATTTGGCTGACCCGAGCAAACTTACTCATCCCGGAATATTCCTGTCTGTTTTGTGTCCTTGCCAAGTGCATGGACTTTTCTGATGCAACCCTGAAGTCCATGTACTCTATCGGTCTCATTGCACACCAGTGGAGGGAGTTGCCGGCGACCGGAGATTACATGTGGAAGGAATATTTTGAGTTGACATTAGAGACATTCACTTCAGCGGATCCTCATCAATCAATCCCGATCCCGGTTTCCGAGTCAGCCACATCTGAATCCTCTCCACGGCACGTCACATCCATGTCACAGTCGGCTCCATGCCATGTCACAGCCATGCCTGAGTCTGCTCCACACCTTGTCACAGCCACGCCTGAGTCTGCTCCATGCCATGTCACAGCCACACCTGAGTCTGCTCCATGCCATGTCACAGCCACGCCTGAGTCTGCTCCACACCATATCACAGCCATGCCTGAGTCTGCTCCATGCCATGTCACAGCCAAGCCTGAGTCTGCTCCATGCCATGTCACAGCCATGCCTGTGTCTGCTCTACGCCATATCACAGCCACATCTGAGCCTGCTCCACACCAAGTCACAGTCAAGTCTGAGTCTGCTTCATGTCATGTCCCAGTCAAGTTTGAGTCTGCTCCACTCAATGTCACAGTCACGTCTGAATCTGTTCCATGTCATGTCCCAGTCAAGTCTGAGTCTGCTCCACGTCATGTCCCAGTCAAGTTTGAGTCTGCTCTACTCCATGTAACAGTCAAGTTTGAATCTGCTCCACGCTATGTTCCAGTCAAGTCTGAGTCTGTTTCACGTCATGTCCCAGTCAAGTTTGAGTCTGCTTCACACCATGTTCCAGACAAGTCTGAGTTGGTTCCACGCTATGTCATAGCCTTGCCTTCTGCAACACCTGCTCAAAAACTTTCTCGGCCCTTGTCTCCAAGTTGAACTCTCCACCACTGATGTTGGTGCGTAGGGTGACAAAGACCCTTCCTCACAGCTTGTCAGCACTCCTGCCTGCCACAGCCAACGAGCCAATGCCCATGCCTGCCACAGCCAACGAGCCAACACCCACGCCTGCCACGACCAATGAGCCGATGTCCATGCCTGCCATGCCTGCCATGGCCAAGGAGCCAACGCCCACGCCTGCCACGGCCAACGAGCCAACGCCCACGCCTGCCACAGCCAACGAGCTGGAAACTTTGTCCATCCCAGAGCCTGCGTTGCCAGCCTTGTCTTCCCAGAGCCAGCGTTGCCAGCCTCGCCAGTCCCAGAGCCAGCGTTGCTAGTCTCGTCCATCCCAGAGCCAGCGTTGCCAGCCTCGCCAGTCCCAGAGCCAGCGTTGCCAACCTCGCCTGTCCTAGAGCCAGCGTTGTCAGCCTTGCCCATCCCAGTGCCTGCGCTGCCTACTTCGGCCACCTGGAGGAGGAAGGAGGATAAAGGCTTCTGTCCCCAAGTCTCTGCCCATGCACACAACCACGGAGGTCGTTTCCAAGTCTCTGCCTATGTTCACGACCATAGAGGTCATCTCCGAGTCTCTGTCTACGCCCACGACTACAGAGGTCGTCTCCTAGTCTCTGCCCATGTTCACAACCACAGAGGTCGTCTCCAAGTCTCTGTCTATGCCCACAACCACAGAGGTCGTCTCCGAGTCTCTGCCCATGTTCATGACCACAGAGGTCATTTCCTAGTCTCTGCCCATGTTCATGACCACAGAGGTTGTCTCCGAGTCTCTGCCTATGTATATGACCATGGAGGTAATTTCCAAGTCTCTGCCCATGTTCACGACCATCGAGATCATCTCCAAGTCTCTGTCTACACCCACGACCACAGAGGTCGTCTCCGAGTCTCTGCCCATGTACACGACCACAGAGGTTGTCTCTGAGTCTCTGCCCATGTACACAACCATGGAGATTGTCTCCGAGTCTCTACCTATGCCCATGACCACAGAGGTCATTCCCGAGTCTTAGTCCATGCCCATGACCATGGAGGTCGTTCCCGAGTCTCTGCCCATGTATATGACCATGGAGGTCTTTTCCAAGTCTCTGCCCATGTACACGACCACAGAGGTCGTCTCCAAGTCTCTGCCCATGTACACGACCACGGAGATTGTCTCCGAGTCTCTACCTATGCCCATGACCACAGAGGTCATTCCCGAGTCTCAGTCCATGACCACGACCATGGAGGTCGTTCACGAGTCTCTGTCTATGCCTACGACCACAGAGGTCATTCCCGAGTCTTAGTCCATGCCCATGACCATGGAGGTCATTCCCGAGGCTCTGTCCATGCCCACGACCACAGAGGTCGTTTCCGAGTCTCTGCCCATGTACATGACCACGGAGGTCATTTCCAAGTCTCTGCCCATGGTCACAACCACAGAGGTCATCTCCAAGTCTCTGTCTACGCCCACGATCACAGAGGTCATCTCCGAGTCTCTGCCCATGTTCACGTCCACAGAGGTTGTCTCCAAGTCTCTGCCTATGCCCACGACCACAGAGGTCGTTCCCGAGTCTCTGTCTATGCCCACGACCACAGAGATCATTCCCGAGTCTCAGTCCATGTACACGACCACGGAGGTTGTTTCCAAGTCTCTGCCCATGTTCACAACCACAGAGGTCATCTCCGAGTCTCTGTCTACGCCCACGACCACAGAGGTCGTCTCCGAGTCTCTGCCCATGTTCATGACCACAGAGGTTGTCTCCGAGTCTCTGCCTATGCCCACGACCACAGAGGTCATTCCCGAGTCTCTGTCCATGCCCACGACCACAGAGGTTGTTCCTGAGTTTCTGTCCATGCCCACGTCCACAGAGGTCACTCCCGAGACTCTGCTCATGACCACTGAGGTAATTTCCCAGTCATCCTGGACTCTTAGTCTCGAGCCTACCACCGCTCCACCTTCCACGGCTCTGCTTCTCAAGCCTCCTACAGCTCCACCTGCCACGGCTCCGCCCCTCAAGCCTGACATGGTTTCCTTGGTCCCCTGGTCATCCGCCTGATCTGCCCTGGTTCCCTTGGTCCCCTGGTCATCCTCCTGATCTGCCCTGGTTTCCTTGGTCCCCTGGTCATCTGCCTGATCTGCCCTGGTTTCCTTGGTCCTATGGTCAACTGCCTGATCTGCCCTCGCTTCCTTGATCCCCTGGTCATCTGCCTGGTCTGCCCTGGTTTCCTTGGTCACATGGTCATCCGCTTGATCTGCCCTGGTTTCCTTGGTCACATGGTCATTTGCCTGAGCTGACCTTGTCTCCTCGGTCCTCTGGCCACCAGCTCGATCTGCTCTGGACTCTTTGTTCTCCGGCTCCATCTTGGCCCTGCCTCCCCTTCCTGCCCTCCTTGGGCATCAGGAGCTGCCCATTAAGGGGGGGGGGTTCTGTTATGATTCTCTGTTGTTTGCCCTGTGTTTTTGCCTCTGTCATCTGTTTCCCCCTGGACTACACTTCCCATGATTCCCTGCCCTGATCGCTACCAGCTGTTCCCTATTGTTTTCACCTGTGTGTCATTTACCTAATTATCCCTCATGTATATAATGCCCTGTTTTCTGTTCACCTTTGTCGGTTGTTAATGTTTCTCCCCAGTTCATACTCCGGTTTCAGTTCTGTTTGTTTTCGTTTGTTTTGCTTCCTGGTTTCCTGTCTTGCCCTGTTTCCGTGTTTATCCTGTTTTGTATTTAGTTTTATTCTTATTAAAACAGCTGCTCTTAGATCCTGCCCTCGTGACCTCCCTCATTGCTACACAATCAGATGATTGGCTGTTGTACAAGAGTTTCAGCTAGGTCGTAGGAGAAAGTATTCCCCATAGCAATGTCGAGTGAACTGAATTGAAAGCCCTGGTATGGTAGACGCACAAGATATTTCATAATTGTTTCATGATAATTCTACCTTCCAAAGAGTGCCAATTATTTTTTGCTGTGGATTTTATTTAAACATTCAATCTGTTTCACTGTCTTTTAAAACAAAAAATGAAAATGCTAGTTAAGTCATCATATTTATTTGTATAATGCTTTTCACAACACATAATTTCAGAGCAGCTTTACAGAAAACATTGCTGTAATAAAAAAAAATGATGCTATTAAAGTCCTCATTGTGTGGTTATAAACATGAGATTAAAAGGCATGCCTTAAAAATGATAGTCTTAAGTACAGTATGTAGTCTTTATAGTCCTAAATTATGCCATCATTTACTCACCCTAATGTCATTTCAAACATGTTACACTTTCTTCCATGGAACACCAGTGGCAGTTCAAGACCATTTTAATGGGGGGCAGGTTGGGGACGGGTCTGTTTGTAGGGGGGCAACTGCATTATACCTTAGCTCTACAGACCCACCTGAATGC
This sequence comes from Myxocyprinus asiaticus, assembly GCF_019703515.2. Classification (NCBI taxonomy): domain Eukaryota; kingdom Metazoa; phylum Chordata; class Actinopteri; order Cypriniformes; family Catostomidae; genus Myxocyprinus; species Myxocyprinus asiaticus. The sequence continues at coordinate 8,206,617 of NC_059391.1, forward strand.
CCATTTACATTAACTGCATGTTTAAAAGGTGAATTTTAAATAATCTTGAAAACCAATACATAATTTTTAAGCTCTAAATCTTATGCTTTGATGACTGAAAGCAGTTTCATGATCAAAATGTTATAGCTAATGTATTTCCATAATTTACATAAAGAGAGAAAATCAAAACATTTGTATCATACATCCCATATTATGAAATAATTCTGCAAACACATCTCCAATAATGTAAGATCCAGTATACATGTCATTTGATGACTTGACTAAACAACCTCCATTGAATCTTTTAGTCTAAAAGTGTGCACATTTGAAGAAATTATGATGGATTTTTAAACTTACTTCATATGTCTTTAGCCAGAAACGTAATTCATGTCAATTTTCTACCACATTATGCAATCTGAAACACTACAGCACTCTAATACTCTCATGCCCATATAATGTGTGTGTTCTACTGAACCCGGAAGACAGAGAGAGCTGTGGGCAAGATATTATCCATATATGGAGTGGAGAAGAAGATAATTTATTACATCAGAGATCACATAACAGGTGTTCATCATCACTTACCCACATAAGGCAACATTTACAATGAATATCATGGTTAAATTAACAATCTTGAATAATTTCACTGTGATGCCATCTGGCCATCTTAAAATATAGATGAAAAGACTTTTCATCTTTAAAAATTTTACAGGATGGGTGGCAACCCTATCAGTGACAGATGTAGAATTCTTCAAGAACACAGACATCAAACCTTTAAAAATGCCAGTGATCGCTTGGAAGATATAGACAAACCATATATTTTCATAATCGTCTATATATTTGCAACATATTTCATAAGTCTAAATGTTATTATGATATACACAGTTTTTAATCCCACTATGTTTAGGGTTTAGTGTAAAAAAAAAAAATTAAAAAAAAAAAAAATCGAATCCTGCAAATTTATATGCACTAATTCCTTAAACCTAAGTGTCTCTGAGAAATGGCAGAAATGGCATTGTTTTGTCTTAGCAGTCAAATGTCAAGAAATGTTGGAAAAGATTTGTCATGTCTTTTAAATCACAAACAATATATCAATTTTACTTAGCTTTTTAAGTGAAAAACACCATTGTATTTATTGCATTTCACAGATCTGTTTTTTTACTTTCTAGGTATTTAATGTTAACATTACCGAAAGTGTGATGACCCAAGAAAAAGTTTTTGCCAATCAATATCAATTGCTTGTCTAATCATAAAAACCACACGCTATGTGATGTTAAAATTATTTTCTATCTAAATGCAACATCTGGATGCATGAAGAATGAAATAAAACAGGAAAGCATTGCTTAGTGTCGATGTGACACTCATATTTAAAGATATAAGTAAAAAGTGTTGATGATAAAGCATGCAATATCTCAGTAAGATGCCTTAACTGCTGTCCTGAAACTGCTGGCTCTGCAGGTCTCCATGCTGATATATCTCACACTTTGAATTTTAAATGATCTTCAAGTAATGTTTACAACAGACCTTTTACTCATAAATCCAAAACTTCCATAATAAAATCCAATTGTAAAATCCAAAGGTAACCTATGACATAAAAATGCTAATTTTCTTTCAGGTTTTTGGACTACAACCTGAAAAGCTCCATTAAGGAAGTATAGTGCTAAAAAAAAATAAAAAAATACTCCCGAATGATTCATGTTAAACTTTAGTTCACATTTAGAGATATAAAGGCAATACATTTTACACTTCAGCACACACAAACACATACTGAGGCTTGTGGATACTTTCTCAAGTAAAATAATATGGGACGTCCTTCTCTCAAAGCTGTTTGTAAAGGCAAAACATTATCATAATTTCCAAATGGCTATTATTCCTCATGTAGGATTGTCCCTGCTGTATCTCTGCGTTTATAGTTTTTTCCAGCTTATGCTTCTTGTTTTTCTGCTAGTCGCTCCTATTGCACATTAAACCATAAACACTTGCATTGATTTGCTTCAGGTGTCTTCAGTCCTTGTTCTCCCTTAAAGGGAAAGTATCTATTGTTGCTGTGTGCCTACTGACACCTAGTGGTGGGCAATTGTGAAACAACATTACTTAATTACAAATAACACTGAATATCCTTCCCAAGGGTATTGCACGAACAATGCTCAACCTTCTCAAGGATACATACAAGTCACAAAGCATCGTCGCTGTCTTTTTCTGCATATCGCAGCAGCCCGTTCGGCATTACGCAGCAGCCCATTTCAGCTTATCGCCACCCGTTCAGCACCGTTCGACCCCGTTTCGCAGCCGGCCCACTGGGAAAGTCCTGCTTCTCACTATGGCCAGTCTGCCCCTGTATATAGGGGCAATAGTTATAGTGCAAAATCTGTCAACTAATGCAGATAACTTTGAGACAGCAAGATAATTTTTTTAGTAACAAATTAAGAATGCATATTCAAAATATTTTTTTTCAGAAAAGTGCACAGATTCCTGATCATTTCAAAACACATTTGGCATTTCATATAGTATTCTATAAACAAACAAATCTCCATTGTGATTTGATTAGTCAATGTGAGCCCACTTTGAACTTTTTTCATAGCAAATCTATTCCCCCCACTCAAGAAAAACAATGTGTTTTATAGGGGCCTTTAGCCCCTGCAACAGGGGGGGGGGCTTTTTACCCCAAATACCATCCTTTCACTTATTAAACAGTTATTGAAAAACTTTTTAAGCACCTTAAAGGTGCAATATGTAAAATATTTCATGTAATATTCAGCTTTTTTTGCCAATGTGTGAATGGCTTGTAACACAACTTAAATTTGCCCTTCCCGGACTTCCTAGGTTGCCTATTAAAGCCTGTAGACTGATTTTCATGTGAAGGGAGCGGGTCGCTTTTGCCGGGAAAATCCAAAGGATGTGACATTTTGCACGCTCCCGAGAGCCTTGCCTAAGTGCTTCCGCTATTTAACAGTGTCAACAGACAGTCTGCAACACTAGATAACACTATCTTAGAGATGGAATCCAGCAAACGGCTGGCTCTAAACACAACACCGACTCCTACACAAACTCAGAGTAAGCCAAAAGAAGAAAAAAAAATTTACTGAATCCCATCTGGCTAAGCGGGAACGTAATCGTGGTCGAGCAAAAACTAGAGTGAACATCGGCTGGGCATTTGATTCCTGGAGGGACCTTCGTTCGGTTTTGGGGATCAGAACCGACCCTGAATTGGCGTTCTTCTTATTGGACAGGTAAGCTTACATAACTGCAAAGCATGTGAAATATAGTGCCATACGGATTGATCTGTGTAATTTTAGCTAACTTGATCTTGCCTGCTAACGCTGACGAATTGCAAGCTACCTTGCTTCGTAACTTTCAAATAATTTCAACGATCTTCTCTTTATACTAAAAGTCAGGTATGCTGATTCACAGTAACTGACATAATGTTAATCTGTAATTATTCAGCAAGGTAAACTACAATAACACATGAAATGAATGCTAGACAATGTTCAAGATAATGCAAAAAGACCCATTATTTAGTGTAATGTAACTTGGTTATACAGAAAATATATACAATCTATTATTATAAAACAATAGCGCATCGATATATCAAAGTGGCAGTTGTGATGGAATCACATCAATACTGAATTGTGTCAACATATAATGTACAGTCTATTTTATAAACAGCTACTTTCATCATCCACAAAATTTAGCTAACAGCTATTGATAAAGCTGGCTAGCTAGCTAATGCCGACATTGACTGCATTTATACGATAGCCTATGTATCATGCAAAGAAAAGTGATTACTCCAAACTACAATCTCGCATAGTCAGACCTATATCCACACTTTGTTTTAGCCCTGTTCCAGCACTGGAGAGTCAAATATAATATACAGTCTCAAAGTTTGTAGTAAAACAGTCATAACTATAATTTTGATTATACTACCTCATCTGTCATCATGATGCTTGTGAATCACGTTCAGTCTCTGTTTTGGTCAATGCTCGCTCACGTCCCTATGGAGTGTGTGCGCGCAATCACGAGCAACAGGCTGCAGTTCACTTAACGGCCACAGGTGTCATTAATAACAAGGGTTTCTGAATATTACATACTGCACCTGTAACGTTTGCTAGTTGCTGACAATGATGACAATGTTGAAGATGATGTGAAGATGAAGAACCCAAGTGCAGTTTATTTACAAACGTGAACCAATAACCCTGACGGCTTGGCTATGGCTATGGCTATGGCTATGGCTATGGCTATGGCTATGGCTATGGCTATGGCTATGGCTATGGCTATGGCTATGGCTATGGCTATGGCTATGGCTATGGCGTACCAAACACATAACATCACATTCATCACTAGACAACCAGACAATGCAAACATGAGGGCTTAAATACAAGACATGGGAGAACATAAACCAATGAACAAACAGAACTCATAACAAGCTAATTAAACAATAAACCAATGAAAACATGACACATGAACATGGAGGGAAAACAGAAATCACATGACAAGGGAAACAGGAACACATGACATGAAACAGGAACTAGAATTTCAAAATAAAAGACATGAATCAACAGAATACACATGACAGCACCTTTAAACAAAACTGAAAATAACAAATAAGTGTTTTGTCTCAAAATAAATGTGATGATTTTTGTTAGCTACATAAATTTGCAACATTTAAAAAAATTATGAATTATTAGAATTACCAAATTGCCTCAAAATCAACATTTAGACACTACACACAATGATCTCATGGATAAGGAATATTTTGCAGTGCATAGTGACAACCAGGTGTTTAAGAAAGTGCTGTGATAGTTTTTGTTGCTATTTAGGGTTTTGGGAGAAAATCAAATCAAATGTACCTTTACCCAGGGAAGTCTTTAGCCCCATTGTACCCTACTTGTTTCAAAGATTTATACCTGTATTACTTGTATTATAAGATATATTAGATAATAGATATATTATTATATAGATATTATAAGATACAATTTTTACAAAACAAAAAAAAAGATTTTTTTTAACAGACGTATTTAAATGATACAAATACATTATGACTAATCAATTTCTTGCAAGTTCTTTGAGAAATGTATTTGTGATTATACAGTATTTTAAAAATGTGTTGTAAAATACCATGTACCATGATCAGTGCTGGGTAGTAATGGATTACATGTAATCTAGATTGCGTAATCTGATTATAAACAATCAAGTACTTTTAATTGGATTAAATTTCATTTTTAAATACTCGTAATTGGACTATAGTTACTTTTTATGGATTACATGATTACATATTAACAAGGCATGGCAGTTAATTGTTAATAATTTATTAATCATCCTAATCATTCACTTTTTTCAATTTTTTACATTTTTCATTCTAAATCAGCACACCACTGATGTACGTTTGGTAAGTCTTGGAGTGTTTTTGGAAGAGAGGGGGAGTGGGAGGGTTGTGTTGCTACTAGCCAGCCAGGTTAAGAAGGAGCGGTCTACCTCAGCATTTAACCACTGGATCTATAGAAATAATTACATCTTTAAGGAGACATGGGGCAAAAACATCACTGTGCAATGTAAACTCTGCATTCCAAATGTTAATATCCAACTAACTGGGAAGGATTCTACTTCAAATCTAAAGAAGCATTTGGAGGTATGTTTGCAAGTTTTGTTTTTGTTTTTTTGTTTTTAACTTTGCAAATCTAACCAACTCGAATGAATTATTTCAATGATTTTTTTAAAATATCACTCTCTGTGTGAAATAACCATGTGTCACAATGTCTTTGGAAGGGTTTTGTCCATCAGAGTCATCAAAATTCACATCATGTACACTTGCTGCTAATTTGCCTCAAATATATGCCAACAAACTCTTGTCGCCAAAGTTTTGCTGCAGGTTCCCTTTCAATTCGATCATGAATGCTATGTCATAGCTGACACTATGGGGTTATCCCCTCAGGCATAGCCAATCTCTGAAACTCTTTAAAATCTCCCTAATTCTAATTGGCAGATAGCGCTTTGTGCTCTGCCTCCCTCGCGAGCTTCAGCGGGCATATATAATGAGAGTGCACAGCGCTATCTCTTCAGAATTTTCTCCTTCAGGGTGCCGATAAACTCTCTCTCGTACTCTGCACGGAAAATTGGATTTACTTGTGCTGGAAACGCCATAAAGATTGCACCTCTCACAGTGGGTGGATCTGAGTTTTTCTTTTACCCCGTGAGGTGCATCGGCGGTAGTGGAAACTAACCTTCACCATTCAGCAGCAGTGTTGGAATTTTACCTCCTGTGGACAGTGGGAGGATGAAACATCTTTGCTGATTTCACTGCATCACAGTGCTGGGATTATTCTACGGCCCGTGGGCCTCAACAGAAAGTACTGTATCCTTTGGATTATTGATTTACTGGATTGTATTGGATAGTTATCTGTAAGCAGGTAACATAAGTGCCACAGCCTGATTGTGTTTGTGTGTATCTGTATACTGTGCACAATCCAAAAGATCAGTTTACTTTATGACGTCTCTTAAAATATGGCATTTTGTAAAAGTTTTTCGCCGTGTGAACAGTATATCCCCTTATCCAACGTGCATGAGTGCTGTGTCTTCTGCCTGCGTCAAGCTCATGCAATCTGACCTCGGTGGCTCACTGTGAGCGTATGAGACTTAAAACACTGTAATTTCGGCTCTCCTTCTTTCTGAGGGATGAGTCTGGATCCCTTCCCCTACCACCCCGCTCCTTCTGTGGCTCCCGAGGGACCACACAAGGGAAACGTGTGAGGGCGGGATGAGGCTGATGAGTTTGAGGAGGATATTTCACCAGCGCAAGCCATGCATGTCTCCTTGCCACATCCACAAACATTTTTGCCCGTGGAGTATGCCCGTGATGACCTGCGTCCCGTTATTGGGGCTCAGGGCTCCATTATGTTTGGCACTCATTCCAAGGATAAGGACAATATGGTGTCGGATGGTGAGCCCTGACACAGTTATTGGATGAGCTTGCCAGGACTTTTCTCTGAGCTGAAGAAGACCGCGCTAGAGTTTCTGAAATCGAACTGTTTCAGGTGCTTGCTCGAACCTCAAGCTGGATTGGCCCACTCCTAGTGTGCCTAAGCATTCTCGGCTAGATGATCGGTTCTATCCGAGCCAGCGTGACTCCATGTCTGCCGTCCGGTGCCGTTCTTTCCCAAGCTGCATGAAGAGCTCATGAAGACCTGGCTTCCGCCATACTCAGAACTGGGATAAACATTGATTCTCCCGGCTGAAAAGGCAGTCAGTCTGGCTTGGCTTTGCAAACCATGGTGGTGCTACAAGCCTACTAGGCTGATCCACTGAGGGAAATGGATACGACGGGCTGGATCCTGAGTCCTTCATGGAGCTGCGCCATGCCACTAACATGGCTCTCCAGACTACCAAGATCACTGCTCAAGCCATCGTTTCCACCGAGGGGCCTCTCTAGCTTAATTTGTCAGAGATGCGTGACAGGGACAAAGCCGTGCTGTTAGATGCCCCCGGTGTCGCCATTAGCACTTTCACCAATAGGTCTCAGGCAGCGCAGAAGCAGTCGCAGGCCTATAAACACCTATAAACACCGGGACTCTCTAGCACCTCCGACTCGCTTGTGCTCCTTCTCGTGTCAACCCCCCAAACTCAGTGTTCCCGCTGCACAACCACCACGAAAAATGGAGGCGGAGCCCCTGGTGATGTCCCAACGCCTCTGGCCCAAGTGTAAGACCATGGCTCCGAGGCGCCCACCTACCGGCGGGAGGCCTCCCGGCAAACTGGAGTCACAGCAGAGCTTCAATAGTTCTCCAGGGAACCGACAAATTTTTCTTTTATGTTTCCAATGTTATTGCTTCGTGCCAAGAGTGTGTCATGAACCAATAAAGAATGCAATCCCTGATGCAATTGCTCAGGGCACAAACATATTCACAATAAAGAGCTCTTTTCCAAGTCATGCATCAACAAATACATACATCATATTCGGTCCCGAGGGTGAGTAGTGCACAGCCAGACACAGAGAGGCTCCTGTGTCATCTGGCTCATTATGCGGACGCATGGCACCATATTCCAGGCATTTCCAGTTGGATGCTGAGGACAATAGAACAAAGGTATGTGTTACAGTTCGTGAGGCAGCCACCAGCTGAGCAGCATTCATGTTATGAATTACCTCGAAGACTGAGGACGAAACATCTCCTATCAATACGTGCAACACGTTCCAGGTAACCTGAACTGTGGTGCAGATTTGCTCTCTCGACAAGGCATTACAAAAGGAGAATGGAGACTTCGTCCTCGGACAGTTCTGATGATATGGGATTGATTCGGGGAAGCCGAAATAGATCTATTTGCATCACCAGAGACTATACACTGTCGCCTGTGGTACTCCCTGACTCATGCACCACTGAGTCTGGATGCTGTAGCCCAAAAATGGCCAGGGAAATGCAAGTATGCATTCCTGGGGCCTGGGTAGCTCAGTGAGTATTGACGCTGACTACCACCCCTGGAGTCACGAGTTCGAATCCAGGGCATGCTGACTCCAGCCAGGTCTCCTAAGCAACTAAATTGGCCTGGTTGCTAGGGAGGGAAGAGTCACATGGGGTAACCTCCTTGTGGTCGTTATCAGTGGTTCTCACTCTCAATTGGGCACGTGGTAAGTTGTGTGTAGATCACAGAGAATAGCATGAGCCTCCACGTGTGGAACCTCCATGGTGTCATGCACAGTAAGCCACATGATAAGATGCGCAGATTGACTCTCTCAGAAGTGGAGGCAACTGAGACTTGTCCTCTGTACCTGGATTGAGGTGAGTAACCATGCCACCATGAGGACCTACTAAGTAGTGGGAATTGGGCGTTCCAAATTGGGGAGAAAAGGGGATAAAATAAAAAAAGTATGCATTCCCTCCTGTCCACTTACTTCACCAAGTATTGTGCAAAATTCAGGAGGATGAAGAAGTACTGCTGGAATGGCCCAACTGCCGATGATTCCCAGAGTTAATAGAGCTCTTGAATGCCCCGCTGTAGAGGATTCCACTGAGCTGCTTACACAGGTGGGGGACACAATTTGGCTTCCACATCCAGAATTGTGGAAACTTCATGTGTGGCCACTGAATGGTGCCCGACTGATGCGCATGGGCTCTCACAACCGGTGCTCAATGCCATATTACAAGCCAAAGCCCCTTCAACAGCAAACACTCACCATTTCAATGTGTATAAACATCTTGTTGAAGGGGCTCTGATGAATAAAGCATGGTAGAATGTCACTTAAGTACTGCAGAGCTATACCATTCAAAGCTTTGTACATAGTTAATAGAATTTAAAAATGAATACGAAATTGAACAGGTAGCCTATGTAACAACGATAAAATTATCATAATTCTTGGTTCTAGTCAGCACTCTGGCTGCTGCATTTTGAACCAACTGAAGTTTATTTATTGAACTTGCTGGACATCCTCCCAGTAATGCATTATAATTATCGAGTCTTGAGGTCATGAACGCATGAATTAGTTTTTTGGCATCAGCAACAGCGAGTATGTATCGTAATTTAGCAATATTTCTTAGGTGGCAGAATGCTGTTCTACAAACATTGGTAATTTATTTTTTAAAGGACAGATTGGTATCAAATATAACACCTAAGTTCTTCACTGTTGAAGATGATGTAACAGTACATCCATCGAGAGTCAAATTATATTTTAGCAGCTTGTTTTTAGAGGTTTTTAGTCCAATAATTAGTACCTCTGTTTTGTCAGAATTGAGAAGAAGGACATGTCTGGCCATCCAATCTTTGATTTTATTGATACACTCTGCTAATTTGGAGAACTGTGAAATTTTGTCAAGTTTTGAATAAATATAAAGTTGGGTATCATCTGCATAACAGTGGAAACTTATTCCACGATTCCTATAATATCTCCCAGGGGAAGCATATACAAGGAGAAAAGCAGAGGCCCTAAAACTGATCCCTGTGGCACTCCATACTTAACTTTTGTTTGGTTTGACAATTCCTCATTTACATAGACAAAGTGGTAGCGGTCTGCTAAATAGGACCTAAACCATGCTAATGCAAGTCCACAAATGCCAACATAATTCTCTAGCCTATTCAAGAGAATGTTGTGATCTATCGTGTCGATGGCAGCATTAAGATCTAAAAGCACTAGAAGAGAAATGCATCTGCGATTAGATGATAAGAGCAAGTCATTTGTAACTTTAATAAGTGCAGTCTCTGTACTGTGATGGGGCCGAAATCCTGACTGAAATTGTTCATATATACTATTTCTCTGTAGAAATGAACATAGTTGGGAGGACACTACCTTTCCTTGTATTTTCGACATAAATGGGAGATTCAAAGTCAGTCTATAATTAGACAATTCTCCAGGATCAAGTTGTGGCTTCTTAATAAGCGGTTTGATAACTGAATTTTTAAGTTTCTTGGGACATGTCCTAAGGATAGAATCACCAATTATTAGGGCTCTTTCAACATGATTCTCAGTGGGTGCATCACTGAGTGGGGAGAATCGACTGGAAACCCTAACAGGACTGGGAGAGTGGTGTCGCCCAAATGCCCTGCTGCAGGGGCTCTGCAGCTGGAACCAAAGTGTGTGTGTTGCTCTCTGTACTGCCCACATCTGAAACAGTATCTACCAGCTTCTCTTTCTCACTGATCTCCACTAGCGTTTGGATGCGTGCCTCTAACTCGTGAACCTTCTCTGTCAGCCTGACTAATTCCTTAAATTTATCACATGTGAATCCCTCACTGCTGATGGAAGAGGCTATTGTAAACATGTGACATGCAATGCAGGAAAAAATAACATGAGCGTATGCCATGACATACCGCAGGTGTTTGTTGTTGTTGTTGGTTGTTCCTGAGTGGTGAGGGTTTGAGATCGATGTGAATCCCTCACTCAATTGTTTGTTGTTATGGTTTATGTGACCTGTGTGACATCTCAAGGCAGCTAGCAGATATTCGTATTAACCAGTTTGTCTGCTTCCTGACCTGGGCCCCAGTTAGTCAAATACAATCACAATTTTTTTTTCTGATTAACAGTTTTTTATTGATTCACATATTAAACACCCTCCCCATCTCCTAGCATGACTCCTGAAATGAGGGCTCCAGCCGACCTCCATCCCCATAAATCTGTCTGTCTGGTGACCATGACACTGGTTAGGACCAAACTCTTTATGTGTCTATTCTCTACATCAATGACTGCCCCATCGCCCAAACTACAGAGTCTGGGGCAAAATGAAACCTGAGTGCCCAATACGTCACACACAAAACTCTGAACCTTCAACCATTTTAGGATCTTAACATACCACCAAAAGACATGGGTTATGTCTCCATCTTCTGATTGGCATCACCAACAGGTGGGTGTGTCTTTAAGACCAAGCCTACCCAATCTAGAGGGGGTCCAATAAAATTGATGTAAAATCTTGAATTGCATAAGGCACACCCTTGCGTCTCTAGATTCAGACTTGACATTTTTTAGAATCCTAGCCCACTCTCCCGTGTCCAATACCAAGATTAAATCTTTCTCCCATAGTCTCTTGATAGATGTCAAAGCTCCATCCCCCAGACTCTGAATTAGCAGGGCGTAATACACTGATGCCTCATGACTTTTTCCAAAAGCAGTAATCACCCCTCCCAGAGTGTCTGCCGCTTTAAGGGGGTGTATGCTACTCCCAAAAATAGTATGAAGCAGGTGGCGCAGCTGTAAATACCTAAAGAACTGAGATCTGGGAATCCCAAAATGTTGAACCAAATTTTCAAAGGATCTCAACACTCCACTCTCATATAGGTCACTGAGTGTAGTAACCCCCCTCACAATCCACTGACCAGCAGAAAGGGGACTTATTAATACATAATTTAGGGTTCAGCCATATGCTCGAGGCAACATTTAAATAAATGTCCGAATTAAACACTCTCGACACTTTTGTCCATACTGAGTGCAAATGCGAGATAACTGGGTGTAACTTAACTTCTCCGGTTAGTTTCATAGAAAGGCTTTGTAATGGCGAAATAGGGTCAAGAACTTCCTGTTCAATACAAAACCACGGAGGGGCTCTCATGTGGAAGCAACCAATGAGCCAAATGTCTGAAACCGAACGCATAATAATAAAACAAAATCTTGGGTAGGCCTAGCCCACCTTTGTCAATCGGCCTATGCAGCTTACTGAAATATAATCTGGGATGTTTACCATTCCAAATGAAGTACTTTGCTATGCTATCAAATTTCTTGAAATAAGAGAGGGGGACATCTATATGGAGAGACTGTAGCAGGTAGTTGAATTTTGGAACACAATTCATTTTAATAACATTAACCTTCCCAATCATCGATAAATGTAATGAAGCCCACCTGCCCATATCGCTCGAAAACCTTTTTATTAAAGGGTCAAAATTAACTCTAACTAAATCACACAAATGTGCTGGGAATAAAATACCCGAATACTTAATGGCCCGTTTGGGCCACTGAAAGGTGCCCTGCTAAAAAGCCGTTATTGGGCAGTACGCTGTCAGAGCCAAAGCTTTGGATTTAGACCAGTTAACTCTGTATCCTGAGAACTTAGAAAAGGAATTAATAATTCTGTTTAGGCAAAGCATAGATCTAGTAGGGTCGGAGATGTATAATAAAATAAACTGAGCAAAAAAGAAACGTCCCTTTTTCAGGACATTGTATTTTAAAGAGAATTTTGTAAAAATCCAAATAACTTTACAGATCTTTATTGTAAAGGGTTTAAACAATGTTTTCCATGCTTGTTCAATGAACCATAAACAATTAATGAACATGCACCTGTGGAATGGTCGTTAAGACACTAACAACTTACGGTAGGCAATTAAAGTCACAGTTATAAAAACGTAGGACAGTAAAGAGACCATTCTACTGACTCTGAAAAACACAAAAAGTAAGATGCCCTAAATCAAAAGGCCTGGGAGGCCGCCACAGGGCAGGGACAGGAGGGCTGGGAGGTAATTTGGTCACAGGAGGTGGAGACTTAGGGGGCGGAGCCAAGGGAGGCTCGATGAAGGCAGGCAGAGCCATGAAAGGCTCGAGGGGTGTAGCCATGGAAGGCGGAGCCATGAGAGGCTCAAGGGGCAGAGCCATGAAAGGCAGAGCCGTGAGAGGCTCGAGGGGTGGAGCCATGGAAGGCAGAGCCGTGAGAGGCTCGAGGGGCAGAACTGGAGAATTTGCAGCCCGGAGTGTAGCCGAAGGCTCGGAGAACCAGGGTGGAGCCGGAGGCTCTGAGGATCAAGGCGGAGCCAGAGGCTTGAGGACCAAGGTGGAGCTGGTGGGACTGAGGACCAAGGCGGAGCCATAGGGATGGAGGTCCCCGGTGGAGCCGAAGGATCGGAGAGCTGAGGTATAGCCGGAGGATCGGAGAGCCAAGGTGGAGCCAGGTGACCGACAGACCAAGGCGGAGCTGGAGGACCATGGTAGAGCCGAGGGATCATTGAGCCGATGTGATGTCGAGGGATCGGAGGGCCAAGGCGGAGTCCAGGTATCGGAGGGCCTAGGTGGAGTCACAGGAGGTGATGGTCGAGCCGGTGACTTGGGGAGAACCGGCTGATCAGGAGGAGGAGGAGCAGCTAATGTCCTGGACGGAACCAGTGGAGGAGGAAGGGCCATCATGCTGGACGGAACCAGCAGAGGAGGAAGGGCCAGGGTACTGGACAGAACCAGGGAGTCCATGATGCTGGACGGAACCAGCGGAGGAGGAAGAGTACTCAGGGAGGACACAAGGGCGGGAACCAACTCCAGGCCTAATAGCTCAGCGAGAGCTGGCTCTGGGACGGACGAGGCTTGCAACGCTGGCAGGCATGGGTGTTGTCTCGTTGGCTGTGGCAGGCGTGGGCGTTGGCTCGTTGGCCGTGGCAGGTATGGGCGTTGGCTCGTTGGCCGTGGCAGGTGTGGAGCAAGGGGCCGTGGAACGCATGGAGCAAGGGGCCGTGGAAGGCCGTGGGGCGTTTGCTGTGGGAGGTGAATCAATGTCCTCATCCTCTTTCCCCACAGTAAAAGTGAAGCCACAAAGTTCAAGAGCCACATCAACGTATTCACACAATATCCAGTGAGGATCCGCCGGAGGCATTCGTGTCTTTAGTGCACTATTTAGACCGGCTCTGAAGAATGATATCAGAGCGCGGTTATCATAGTACACCAAATTAGCCAGTTCAAGGAACTCACGGACATGATCTTCCACTGGACAGTACCCTTGTGTGAGGAGGAGAATCCTGACAGCCGCTAGATCCATTTGCAGTCAGTTCTTCTGTAACGATTTGTAGAGATGAGATGGGAGACGATGGATCTACATGCAGGCTTTTTAATGAAGGGATGAAGGTGATACAAAACAATGTGGAGTAATGCAAAGAACCAATAAACACATAAACAACCAACACAGGAACATACTAGGAAACATAAGAACTGACGATGATTGAGAGAAACTAGAGGGTATATATACAAACTGATGATTGATGAGGGAACAGGGAACAGGTGAGGAAGATTGGGAACAGATGTCTGTGATGAGGGCAGTGCAACATAGGAAATTTAGTATGGGGCAAACTAACAACAGAAGACAATAATTATGTCAAAATAAGAGTCCTTAAGAACAGAAAGGTGACAAACTGTGACATACGTATTGGCCCCATTCACTTCCATTGTAAGTGCATCTCTGGAACCCAGATTTTTGCTTTTTTTTTTTTTTTTTTTTTTTAAAGGAAGAGACAACATTTATTTTTGCAGTAATCACATTATGTCACAAATGCTGTCGATTGTGCTTAACATTATTGAATTCAGAATATTCCTTTTAACTGTCGATTTTTTCATATGTGGTATCCTTACACTTAAATAACAAAAAATTATATTTAAACAAGAAAGTGCATTTTTATCATTTTCATTTAGCTCCTAATCCCCCCCCCCCCCCCACGAGTACTTTGTAGTGCTATCAGAGTGTAGATGTGGAGGTTCATAAATCTTAACTAATTACAGTCTCCAGATAGTCCTCACCTTAAGACATTAAAATAAATCTAAGATAAAATAGAACACATTTCATTTTAATCATGAAATGCACATTTTTACACACAGAACCTGTCTCACACTAGCATATCATTTACTTCCTGAACAATACTAAAAGCAACTTTTGATGAGTAACACATTCATATTAAGTATGCATAAGTATTTGTAAATGTAACATTTAAATCAAGATCTCTTTATTTTTATTCACTTTACACCTCAAACTCCTGTACATTTTTCATTGTTGATTGTGCCGTACGATAAGAGATCACATTTTTATGCTGATGAAATGTTATCCAAGTCCTTGAAGGTTATTTTAATTAAGAGATCAATTGCCAATCTACAGTTTTTGTTTTATGTTTTGTTTTTACTTATAGCCACCAAATGTGCTTTGTGCTATGTGCTTTAAACTTTATTTTATGTGTTGACAATAGGCCTTTTTATATTAGTCCTGCTATTTACATTTAGAAAGCCTTTACATACCCCTTTTTATCAACATATATTGTATCCAGTGTTTGTGAAGAGTAATACAGTATGCTGAATAACATCTATTCAGTAAATATTGATCATGACGGGAAGAAACATATGGACACGTTGCTTAAGAAATCATAATCTAGTGTCTGCTACTTACATAGGGGGAAACCCCATAAGCCCTTAAATTTGTTTTTGCATGCCTGAGCAAAACATTGGGACTTGCAGGGATGTATAAATATGGAAGATTAGGGCAAGTTGTCTCAAGGACTATCACCAGTAAGTAACTATAAGGTTGGAGTCAAAAGGAGAGAAACAAAAATCTGGTAATGGTGTTCTCTATTCTCTATATGAAATTGGTCAGTTGGTCCTTTAGCAGTGTGCTTTCCTTGTATCTATTTTATAAATGTGTTGGTCATTTTCCCACTAGAGGGCACTCCAAGCACTCTGTCTGTCAGTCCACATGATAAAGATGTATTGTGTGATCTACTGAATAATGCTTTTATAGTGATGCACAGACCAGCATGAATGTGGATGATTGTCCTCTTCTAAAATGACCATTTCCTTTTTTCCAAATGTCTAATTATGTTTCCATGTTCACTTCTAAAAAGCAACAACAACGGTAACAATTTACCTTACCTACAATATTCCTTTATACGACAGACACATATAATACATGTAATATTTTAGAACATTTATTTATTTATTTTACAATTCTTTGTGTATTGTTGATAATAAGATTGCTAGTTGTATATAGGACATGTTTCCATATATCTTCATGTTATAATAAATAAATAAATAAAATGTAAATTATTTTTTGTGGTTATGTAATGATTCATATATTCTTATATAGGGTTCTTATATTAGTATGTGAAAATTGATGCTTCATATCTGCCATCTCTGAGACCCTAAACTGAAGTAATGTAAAATTCATATTGTTTATAGTTATAGATTATCAATTTTTTATATTTAAATTAGGAAAATTCATGATACATCAACCTGATTCTTCATTGTTTAGCATATTGGGATTTCAATAAATACATATATCTAATGGAGAAAATTACTTTTTCTTTAAAACTACAAGCAAATTTGAAAATGCTAGATAACATAGATTGAACTATCATTGAGTAATCAATTCCATCTTTATCTTGTTTTGTACAACATAAATACATCATATTTAACCCCTTTGATCGCTTTTGACATCAAGCTCTATGACTGCAACATGAGGGTTAAATCCAGCTCCCGTCTTTCCATTCCGGTCGCTTAAGCGCCTCCTATCAGCTCCAAAGACATTTCCTGCCGTCCAGACTCCCATAATAAACAGCTGTACGGCAGCGGTTATGGCATGCTTTGGACCGCTATTTTATCACTCCAGCAGATCCATCATCTTCCATCTCCTAAAGATGCAAACGTCCATGGATAACTTCAAACTTCTTGCTCTGTTACGCTCGGAAAACAGTGTTTCGAGCGGCCTTTAATATCAGTCCGATAGATATTGAGACGTCATAAGAAGCGAACGTTACTTTGTTTCGGAACGAACGCGAGGGTCACAGTTCCGATCCATTTTCTAAATGATTGACGGTTGCTAAGGTGATCAGAATCCATTAGAACCCAAACCGATTGGTAGTTTCAACATCGCATCAGCGTGATTTGAGATGAAGTCGTTCGGATATATCTAGATCGCCTGCCACGTTTCTGTCTTCGAGGGGCGAAGTTGCGACTGCAACATAGAGGTGAGTCAAATTCGGATTATTATGCGACATTTTGACCCATACTGATAACTGATGTTATTTGTTTAATATAGGCGATGTAACGAGCATTATTGATCATATTGCGTTTGTTTGGGTGTGTGATTATTCTTGAATTTCCTCTCCGGGATCCTCCTTAACCCTTGTGCGACCTTCGGGACATTTTTGTCTTTTTCATTTTAGTTTTTTCGATCATTTTGGCTGTGTTAATGCCAACGTCATACATTTTACCAAAAGGGGGGTATTTTGGGGGGAATTTTGATATTTTAACCTCAGTTAACCTATAATACATCTGTAATACTCCGTATCCACAAAATAGTTACACTCAGAACATTCAGGACAAAAATGTCCACATTGATACCCTTTAAACCTGCAGTATTTGATCCCAGTGCCATTAAAGCATAAAATCATGAATCCTATGATATTATGCTTTCATTCCGGAGCCCTGGCTTCAAAATTATTATTTTTTTATATTTTCCACCAGATGGCGCCATTTTTCTCATGTTTAGCCTATGGAGCAAATACATGCTTTTTTCCTATTTTCTGTTTGCTGTATTATAGAGCACTGCGGGCCAACTGAATAAATGATGCAGCTAAAATTGTGTGGGTGTGTTGGTATGGATGTCAGAGTGTGTTTTGTATGTGTGTATTGAGAAATGTGTGTGTGTGTGTGTGTGTGTGTGAAAAACATGGCATTATGTATACAAACTGGCATTTAAAGGGGTAAAAGTCATGAAAATTAATAAATATTTGGTAGTTATGATCGGGAGTGATGTAGGTTAAAAATCAAAGTTAGTGAAAGTGGAAAATAATATTAATATGTAATATTTTTATGGCAGTTTTTTGACGTGTACATTTTTGTCCTCTAAGGTCCTGAGTGTGAGTTTTTTTTTTTTTTTTTGTGACACTGCACAGATAATAATAATGCATCAAAATCAATGTTGTTGCTAATCATTGACATATCCCAGACTTTTATAAAAAAAAATATATATATATATATATATATATATATATATATATAGATAGATAGATAGATAGATATTATAATTAATTATTTGTGTTTTTTTTTTCATAAAAAATAACAGAGGTATTATGTAAACAAACTGGCATTTAAAGGGTTAAAATCCTGAAAATTAATTAATATTTGGTAATTAGGATCAGGACTGAAGTTGGTTAAAAAAATTTACTAATTGAAAGTATTAATATATTATATTATTATGGCAGTTTTTTGACGTGGACGTTTTTGTCCTCTAAGGACCTCTGAGTAAAATTGTTTTATTGACGCACAAGTATGAATCCGTTTATCGTCATCTGTTGTTTTTACAGTTCTGCATTATTTCGCTTTATGTTTCATTTTCGCAGCTGATGTACAGTAAATTGGGTTACACATATGCGTTACATTTCATGTGAAGTCGTCGACTGTCTTTCTCTTCTTTCATACAGACCTTATCATACAGAATCCTATTGGCCAAAAGCTCTGCTGCTGTCAGACAGTCGATATTACTATGATATTATTTTGTCATTTTATATTGTATTATTTTAAAATACATATGATTAAATAAATAAAAAATGATTCACTATAAATATAAAATATTTTTATTTAAAGAGTTGAAATAGTAAATAATATATGTTTTTTTTATTATTACATTTTAATGGTATAATTATTTTATAATTAATACAATAATGATAATTATATTATTCACAGCAGCTGTAGGGTGTGAAAAGTGTATTAACCTATGATGAGTTTGTCCTGTGGTTCACTTTTTTATGATAAAAGAAATATATTTGGAGATATGATATGATGTTGTAAATTCCAGTTAAACCATATCTTTGGCTACTAACAGTTTAAGATGAACATTCTCTCTTCATATCAATATGTGATCAGAGAAAGTATACACAACCATAATAAAGCCATTATGGCCATTTTATATCAGTGTATTCATACATTTGTAAATTAAATACATACAATTATCCAATTTATATTTATTATAAAAATACATTTAAATTGATACAAGTTGACAGTCAGATCTTTACCAGATTGCTTTAACAGAAGCATCTTGTGACACTTTGGGAAGAGTAAGCCAAATATTGAGCTGCCCTAACAGCCTGGTGTTTGTTCATTAATTTATTCGTACCCTCCTGTTCCCACTGTCTCGGTTTTCCCGCTGATAGCACACATTGTGTGAACTCCAGACAGCTGAATTCTTTTTTAAGGGGTCGTTGACTGGTCAGCTTGCACTTCCTGAATGTGCAGCTAAGCTCTTTACAATGGTTTCCGATACCCAGCACTGCAAAAGGAAATAGTGATAGATATTGATGAGCTGTTGTTGAATATTGAGCATCAAAGGACAGTCTCAATAAATATCATCTAGTAAATTTTATGTGTACAAACTCTATTTTGTGTCATTTAATTAATAATACAATTAACAAGATGTCCCCACTGAAAATTACGTGTTATATAGGCAGCATTATGGCAAGGCTTTTAGCAGAGCTCTCAGCTTTATGTTAATTTGCTTGGAGTTGCTACATTCCAGCAGTCAAAGTGCCAAACTCTTCACATTTAGCCTTTCTTCCACAAGTACCACGCTCTCATAGAAACGGCTGATTACTCATACTTGGCTCATGCTTGAAAGCCTGAAATATGGCTAGGGTGTTTCTAGCAGTAGAGTTACAGGAGAGTGGGTTTGCTTTTTTTTAACCTCAATAAAGAAACTTTATTCAGTATGTTTAAAATCTTTGCTGTTGTATAAGGGATGCACTGACAAATTCTTGCCGATATCAATTCCGACATATTTATTTATTTATTTTATGGCAACTAGGGATGCACCGATCCGATACCTGGATCGGTATCGGCTCCGATACTGATGTTTTTTGATGGATGGGGTCTTGGTCTGACGAGCATGTTCCAAATCCAATGCTGTGTGTTAGTCATGTTCGTGACTGTCAAGCTCCAAAAATGACATAAAAGAACCATGAAAGTAGTCCAAATGACTTGTGCATTTTATTCAAAGCCACTTGAAGACATGCACTAGCTTTGTGAATCGCAAAAGGGGTGCATTTAATAAGTAAATATACAGTATGCATGTGTAGTGCGTTTTAGTGAATGGCGCTGCTCTGTTAACATACAAACATAGCACGCACAGGCTGGTGTTGTGCTCGCGGCTATTTTCAGCTCTGAGAGGGGTGCGAAATATGTGAGCACTACCCACGTACAAAATCTCAGATGTAGATGCTCAATAGTTCTGTTCGCCTATAACATGCATCGAGAATGGCATCGGAGGAGCATTTCGCCACATGTTTTAATAAGAAGCGAATTAAACTACTTTGAACTAGCACAAATACAGCACATACAGGACTTCCTGGAGTGTTCCGACCGTCAAAATAAAAGCCCAAGGGTTATAAAGTTAAAGGTGCCAGAATGAAATATGTTAGTATTGTATTTTAAAATTCTAAAAGTCAATAATAATAATAATAATAACAACAACAACAACAATAAAAGTAATTTATTATTATTATCATTCTTATTTGTTTACATATTACAACAGTATTTAAGTTGACTGGGTGCCAAAGAATAACTGTGTGAATGAAAAGTGGACTTATATCCTAATACAACTAAAGTGAACAAAAAAAGAGAGAGATCTGAATCCTTTAAAGTCCAGATACAGGTTGAAAAAAATTGTGTCTTCTTTCTACTGAAGACTTTCACTGGTTTTACTGTTAATTTTGCGGCTACATTATCCAGTAGACTAGTTAACAATAAAGTTTTTCTTAATGGGCTATACATTTATATTGAAAAAATGTGTTGTTAAGGGTTTGTGTTTCTTTGCATATGAAAGAGTTCCACCAATCAGTATCACAGAGTGAAGTATAGATATTCTAAACTGATTTTGGGATCGGTATCGGCGTCTGATCGGAAGAGAAAAAGTGGTATCGGTGCATCCCAACTAACAACCATTACACTGAACAATATTATACAACTATTCTATTCTTCCTTTAAAAAAACACTATAGTGTTTTACATCGTGTAGTTGAATTAGGCATTAGAACATTGTAATGTACAATATGAATGATGTTTAACTCCTTATTTCCTTTGAAACCTGGCCTGGAAAAAGAATAGTCTGCAAGGTTTTAGGCCCTCATATTATCCAATGTACCACTGGCAAGTACCAAAAAAATCATAATGTTATAATGTACTCTCCTCGCTCCATATCGTTCCAAACCTGTATGATTTTCTTTCTTATGCAGAAAAAGGAGATACTTTAATGAATGTCCGTCTTTTCAGTACATTGGCAGTTCATTAGCGACTCACTTTAAAACTTTAAAAGGGACCCAAAAGTATCATAAAAGTAGTCTATGAGACCAGTGTCACATCTTCTGCAGGCAAATGTTTAAATAATTAAAGTAATTTTTCGCTTTTGCTTAAAACAGCGCAAGTTCTCGTGTGAACACCTGGGCTATTGTAAATGAGCTTCTCTTGTAGTGCTCATTAACACGCAACAAATTATTTTCACAGAATTTTTTTTATTTTTTTTTCACCAAAACCTTTCATACTGTCCTGTTTTTTGCTGATGTGTTGGGACATAACAAAATGCGCTTAAGTTATCTGTGCTGGTGTTTGACAGTATCAAAGTATTTGTTGTGGAGCCGTCAGCCTTTCCTTGTCTTAGGTGCTTTTGCGGCTTATCCAAGACCTTACTGTCTTTTAACACTGCTTTGCTTGGCAAATTCAGGATGTTGAATTCATGGGACTGGAGGATGGAAAATGTTTTTGTTTAAATAAACTAGTTGCATATCATTTACACAGTAAATATCGATGATCCAATATTTCCAGGTCATTTAAAGTACACTAGATAGCCATCTAGATAGCTGTCCTGGCATAGGTACTGTAGTCTCAGGTAGCCAGACTTTTGACTTGCAGCATTAAGTCTGGTCCACCTTGCACCTTATTCTGGCCAAGGACTGCCTGTTTCAGGCTCAGTCACATTTACCACTGCAGGATGAAATTCCACAGGGAAAAAATGTGGTAATTAATATTTTTAAAAAAAATTAAAATACCACTAATGACAACTAAACTCATAATGTGTATCTTTAACTACACCAACAACCATCCTGTAAATTCTCTGATTTTAGTCTTACAGGTTTTAAGTACACCTGACACGGTAACATTTCCTGGTTCTTTTCGAATTGAACTAAAATAAAAATGACGAAATGACTTGCGGTTCTGGAAGTTTTTCATTCACTGAAAAGAACCAGCTAATAACATTAGTATGGGAGGTAACTTTGTGTGTGCTGCGGTGAAGATTCAAAAGAACCGACTTCTATGAGCCATTCCTTGGGGAATTGGGCTACACTGGTCGTGCTGTATGTTTTGCGCAGTAGATTCAAAAGAACCAGCTCACAAGAGTTATTCATTTAGGAATCGGACTACACTGGTCGCGTTGTATATTTTGCACTGTAGATTTAAAAGCCAGTCATAAGAATCATTTGTTCAGGAATCAGGCTACACTGGTGGCAAGTAATCAAGAAAGTAATCAACTCATAAGAGTCAGTCGTTTGGGAACCGGCCTACACTGGTGGCGCTGTGTTTTGCGCTGTATATTCATAAGAACCGGCTCATAAGAGTCATTAATTCGGAAATTGGGCTACACTGGCCATGCTATAGGTTTCTCTCTTTAGATCAAAATGAATGGGCTCATAAGGGCCATTTGTTCGGGAATTGGGCTACACTGGTTGCTCTGTATGTTTTACTTAGCTGATTAGTAGTGGTGTTGCGGTGCCACTGAATGGTAGCGCAGGAAACACTGTCAGTATTTTAGCATGCTCCCGTCCAAGTCGGCGGAAGAATGCACATTCAAGAACCACTAACGGGACTGAAGACCATGCAAATAATTTGATTCAGTTATTTTTTAATAAAAATAAATCCAGTGATATTGTGTAACTGTAAATTGGGTTGAACTTTGAGAAGAGGCCTTAAATTCCACAGTCACTCTGCAGTGGTAGGCTGCTTAGGTGGGCAGATGTGAAAAGTTTCTCCCACACTTAGAATTAAAGCATTTTCTGCTTTTCTCATTCTTTATTCATCTCTTACTGTGACAAACAAATGTAACTGTAAAGAAAGCACTGTTTCAGATTCTCTGTAGAAAAGCTCATAATACCAGCGTGATATATTGAAGGTCAAGTTCAGTTTGTATCTGTCTCTGTGCAGTGGGCAAAATGCATGCATTTTGCAATCTCATTTGCATAGAAAAGTAAAGTAACAATAAACAGATGTAAGATATGAGCTTCAGAATTGTGCTAATCCCTGGCTTTAGGAGTTTTATCAGTCACGCTGTATTTGTTTTGAATTGAAATAAAGTGGCTTACGTGTTTGTGTGTAAAGCCAAGTGTGTGCGTGTGCATACAACAAATTTTTCGTTTCTCTTGCTGTTGTCCTTTATTATACACATGCTCTTATTTTTGTAATATTTTATAGTTTTTGTGGATTTGTACATTTGTTTTGATTATGTAGTTTCTACACTAACAAAAAAACAGACTAAACAAAAAACACTAAAAAGTACCATGGTACTAGGGCTGGGCGATATGGCAAAAAAAAAAGAAAATAATCTCGATTTTTATCAAACTTATGGACGATTCATGAGTCATGATTAGATTTTTTTCTTTTAAATGTACTCCAACATGATTCAAATTGTATATTCTTTTTTTAGAATGCAGGACAAACTGGTTAGAGAAATCCAAGTTCTTTTCATTATAGGAAACAAAGTTGTGCAAGAAAAATGTACAAATGCACCACAGGGGGAAGTTGTCAACAGAGTGTAAATGTAAAATAAATTAAAATCTAATAAACCCAGATGTTCAGAAATAATAGAATAAGAAAACTGCTAAATAATTCTTAGCCAGTGTAAGTATTCATTTTATCAGAATCAGAATGAGCTTTAATGCCAAGTGTGCTCACGTAAACAAGGAATGTTTTTTAGTGATAGGAGAAACAAGTGCACACAGAACATATAACAGAATGGCGTATGTACATGTGCAAGTGGTAATATATGTGCAAGGTAGGGGTATGTACAGTTACTGAATTAAATATGAGTGAATTTACATATGTACATGACATATTTATACATTATTGCACTATGGGAGTCCTGAAGACAGTTTAATTGTTCATGTGGAAAATGGATTGAGGGTAAAAACTGTTCTTGTGCCTGGATGTCCTGGCGCTCAGTGCTCTGTAGCGCCGGCCATAGGGCAACAGTTCAAAAAGGGAGTGGGCAGGGTGTGTGGGGTCCAGAGTGAGTCTACCTGCACATTTCCTCACTCTGGAGACGTACAGGTCTTGGAGGGTGGGCAGGGGGGCACCAATAATCCTCTCAGCAGTCTTGACTGCCCGTTGTAGTTTCTTTCTGTGCGGGGGGATTTCTCCTGAAGTTCACTATCATCTCCACTGTTATGAGCGTGTTCAGCTCAAGGTTGTTGTGACCGTATCAGACAGCCAGCTGTTCACCCTACCATTTGTATGCGGACTCATCACTGTCATGGATGAGGCCAATGACCGTAGTGTCTTATGCAAACTTCAGGAGCTTGACAGAGGGGTCCTTTGCAGTGCAGTCATTTGTATACAGGGAGAAGAGCAGTGGAGAGAGAACGCATCCATGAGTAGCACCAGTGCTAATAGTGAGGGTCCCGGATGTGATTTTCCCCAGTCTCACTAGCTGCTGCCTATCTGTTAGAAAGCTGTTGATCCACCGACAGATTGTGGTTGGTACGGAGAGCTAGGTCAGTTTGGTTGAGAGAAGATCAGGCATAATGGTATTGAAGGCTGAACTGAAGTCCACAAATAGGATCCTGGCATAAGTCCCAGGTCTGTTGAGGTGTTGCAGGATATAATGCAGTCCCATGTTGACAGCATCATCCACAGACCTGTTTGCTCGGTAAGCAAACCTAAGGGGGTCTAGCAGGGGTCCAGTGATGTCCTTCAGGTAGACCAAAACCAGTCTCTCAAATGACTTCATGACCACAGACATGAGGGCGACAGGTCTGTAGTCATTAAGTCCTGTGATTTTGGTTTTTTTTGGGGACCGAAATGATGGTGGAGCATTTGAAGCAGCAAGGAACTGATGGGGGCCAGTTGGTCAGCGCAGACTTTCAGATAGGCAGGTGAGACACCGTCTGGGCCTGAAGCTTTCCTAGTCTTTTGTTTCCAGAAAACCCAGCACACATCCCCCTCACAGACCATAAGTGCACATTGAGTAGCAGGAGAGGGGAGGAGGGGGGTTCCAGGAGATGTTGGTGTGTGTGTGAAGTGAAGATGAGAGCGGGTGAGGGGTGTGACACTAGGCTTTTCAAACCTCCTGTAAAACACATTCAGTTCATCAGCCATTTGTTGATTCTCTGCAGAGCGAGGGGGAGGCATCTTATACTTGGTAATGCTTTTCAGGCCTTTCCACACAGATGCAGGATCGTTGGCTGTTGGCTAAAAACTGTTTTTTCAGCTTTTCAGAGTAGCTTCTTTTAGCCACTCTGATTTCCTTAGTCAGTGTGTTTCTGGCCTGGTTGTACAAGATTTTATCCCCACTTCTGTAAGCATCATTTTTGGCATGACAAAGCTGTCTGAGTTTTCCTGTAAACCATGGTTTATCGTTACTGAATGATAAAAATGTCCTAGTAGGGATGCACATATCTTCACAGAAAGTGATATATGATGTCACAGTATCTGTGAGCTCATCCAGGTCTGTGGCTGCAGCTTCAAAAACACTCCAATCAGTGCAGTCAAAGCAGGCTTGTAGTTCCAGCTCTGCTTCATTAGTCCTCTCTTTACAGTCCTTACTATAGGCTTAGCTGATTTTAGTTTCTGCTTGTAGGTCAGGAGAAGATGAACCAGACAGTGACCAGAGAGTCCTAAAGCTGCACCTGGGACAGAACGATATGCATCCTTTACAGTGGTGTAACAGTGGTCCAGTATATTTCTTTCTCTGGTGGGGCATGTGATGTGTTGTTTGTATTTTGGCAGTTCATGGGTGAGGTTTGCTTTATTAAAATCTCCCAGAGTAATGATAAGAGAGTCCGGGTGTTGTTGCTCCGTGTCTGTAATGTGATCAGCCAGCTGTTGCAGTGCTGCGTTCATGCATGCTTGTGGCGGGATGTACACACTTACCAGAATAAATTAGGTAAATCTCCCACGGCGAGTAGAAAGGCTTACAGTTGATGAAGAGCGCTTCTAAATTAGGACAGCACATCTTCTTCAATGCTGTTACATCTGTCACCAACTTTCAGTGATGTAAAAACATGTTCCACCGCCTCTCGTTTTCCCCGATGATTCCGCAACGCCAGAACAGCCGGAAGCCCAGCAGATGTAGCACACTGTCCAGCGTGGCTTCATTCAGCCAGGTTTCCATGAAACACAGAGCAGCAGAGTTAAAAAAGTCCTTATTTGTTTGAGTGAGCAGAAGCAGTTCATCCATTTTGTTGGTAAGGGAGCGGACATTCTCCAGTTGAATACTCGGCAGCGAGTCCTAAAGCTGCGTTGACAAAGCTTCACAAGTGCGCCGGCGTGCTTCCTTCGCTTGCATCTCTTGGAGCACTTGAAGGACACCACTGTGCCTCCAACTAAGATATCTAATAAAACATCTGAATAATCAAACACTGGCAAAAAATGATCAGGTATGCTCTGCTGACTATTCAGCAGTTCGTCCCTGGTGAAACTGATCAGGAAAGAGTGACAAAAAAACATGACAAAGAAACAAAAGTAACAAAAAAGCTGAGGCCTGTTATAATCTTAAGCCGGTGTTTACCTGCAGGATGGATAAAGATGAGCTACAATCACACTGTGTACAATCGTACTGGGAATATTATCACTGTCTTTTATATCAGTCTCCGTGCTGTTAACCTGTCACGTTCATTTGGAGTGCGACACACACGTGCAGCTGATCAGATAGGGTGCAGCATTAAGACAAGTGCAGTGAATTCTTTTTCTCTACCTTATTCAGCCTTTGGTGGATTTACAACGTATCTAACTATAGCGTTTGCAATATTTTTTTGCAAAATCTCGATTTCTCGATTAAAAAAAATAAAATAATAAAATCATGTCAAAACGTAAATTCAAATTAATCGGAAAAATCTGAAAAAATGCCCAGAACTACAGTGCATATACCATGGCAGTACCACACTTACAAAAATACAGTGTGTGACTGAAATTCATGTACCAAGGTATTAACATGGTACTCCAAAAAACTTCCAAGAATACCATAGTACAACCATGGTACATGTCCATTTGGTAAGTACATCGTTGTACCATGGTAGTACCATGGTATTCTTTGAAGTACTTTGGAACACCATGTAAAACCATACCATAAAATGTACCATGGCAATACTGTTTTTTTTTTTTTTTTTGGACATGTACCATGGTACTTTTGTATTTTTTAAAGTAACTTGGAGCACAATGTACTGTAAATACCATGGTACATGAATGTTGTAGTCATTCAGTACTATGGTATACATTGGGGTCCAAAAATGTTTTAGGATTCGATTGTGACATTGACCCTGTTGAACTCCATTGTACAAAAAGTCTGATTTCCATGCCCTTATTAAAGCACATGTGATGCTCCTGGAACGTTCTGAAATCATTCTGGATAAGCTGGGTCACCGAAACTACAGAACAATTAAACTTTTTCACTCATATTGTTACGCTGATATCATTTGTAATAAAAAACTTTTGATCTCCACTGTATATCAAGGAATGGTATTACCATCGCTATATCATTGAACCACCACATTCATTTTTTTGTAATAGTGGAGTGAGAGGTTGTCAGTAACTGTTCCAATTCATGGTCTGGCAGGGTTGTTGTTTATTTACTTGCCTATATAATTTCATAATCACTTGATGATTTATGCTTTTTTTTCAATTTACTTGATTTAGCCACGATTGCTGCAGTCTGTAATTTACAGTGGAATATTCTAGATTTCCCCTACTTCCCTCATCAGTAGAGCTGTGCTGAATGGCATCAGTCGCTCCACTCTGCTGTACTATTCTGCACACACTCACAGGGGACTCTTGGTACAGAATGACACAGCATAGTACAGAGATAGAGGGAAAAATATACAGGACATTTACAGACAGATGGAAAGAGGATAGAAAATGATGGGTAGACGAGGCAGGGGATAGAATCAAGAAAGGACACAAGCCGGATTCAATCCTGTGTTGCCTGCTTGAGCGCCACAGCTGTGCGCTAACCACTAGGCGTATATTTGTATATGCTTATAACTTAAAGACACTAATAACTTCTTATTCAGAACCAGTTTCATTTTAAAAATAAAATACTTGAACCATTTTTCATGGGGTTTGGTTTCGATAATGGTTCTTGGGTGTCTACATTTTTCAGCCAATGCAGATGGAACACTGTATTAAATATTCTGACAGTGCCATGACAAAAGAAAGTGTTTTAGCTTAGTTGTGAGCCTGCAGTCTAAATTCAATGTGAGAGAAAGAATTTGTATTGCGAAGACAACACATCTTTTTATTGCGTTGCCCGCTCTGGTTGTACACAACAACAAGTATACCGCATCAGCAGTGTAGTCAACAATCGAATGGCACTTATAAGCCAGTTATTTTAAAATAAATAGTTTGGATCGATTGGAGTTCTTGGTTTGAATCTGTCAAGATCATTGAATTGGTCAGAGTGGTTTTTGGCTTAAAAACAGACCCGCAAATCATTACTTTTGTTATGTCCAATTTTAAATGAACTGAGAAATTTTACTGTTTTATGTGTACTTTAAGCCTTTTAAGATTGTAAATCTCATAATTAAAGAGACACATTCGAAACACATTTTATAATGGTACTTAACAAGAACAATACAATAAAATTTTTTTTTTTTTTTTTTTTGCTTTTTGTATTTTCGTTAAAAAATTGGTAGGATAAATTAAAATGTGCTAAAAAAAAACATTAATGGAATAGTTACAAAACCAGAATAATTAAGTGAAACTCAAATTCCTAACGATTCCCATGTCTAGATATTAGCTAGCTCTCATGCAAATTATGTGACTGTGGCAACATTTTTGCAGAATTATATTATGTGGCTCCTTACACGTATTGCAACATTTACGAGGCAAAATATCTACTTTTGTGCTAAAAGTGAGTAAAATTTTCATCTTAAACGGATGAGGTTTTGAAAGTTAATGCTCTAATCGAGTTTTAAATCAACAAAACCTATATCCCTACCCTAAGCCTTAAAGGTGCACTCAGCGATTCCTGAGAAACGCTGTTGATATGCGAACTCAACTGCCAAAACAAACACACCCCTCCCTTCAATGCTCCTTTGGAAGCTCCACCCTCGACTTATCATAGTCCTTCTTTTTTTAGTTTACATTCGTCTGACCTTTTTCTCTTGGTCTGTTTCTCAGCCATTTGTCCTCCTTGGAGTTTATAAAGTTTGCATCAACCAGATTTGCCTTTGCTCTTCTAATGAATTTCCCTCTTGCTCTGCCCCCACCCCCCATCCTGTGCACGCGCAAGAACCACCCCCTGTTGCTGATTGGCTGGAGTAGTGATGTGTGAATCAGTCTGTTCCACTTTGTTTTTGTCCCATTTGCAGAGCCAGGGTTGTGCACAAATATTCGATTTTTTTTTCAGCCCACCCACAGAACGGACATCTAGCAGACTGTGAGGAAATATTTGCAGAATTTGACAAAAAGTGTATTGGATTAGAATTACTGAGTACACCTTTAAACCTAAAGCTAACCGCTAGTGTTATAAAAAGCAAATGTGCGAAAAACACAATTGCTGAAGCAACCAGGGTCTTGTTTCCCAATAACAGTTGGTCTTAGCAGTTAAGAGAGTGTTTTCTGCGAGTGATTTTATGAACGTTTGTTATTTTTTACGTGCGTTTCCCAAAACTGCATTTAACATGAACGTGCAAGGACGCGCTTTAAGTGCTACTTAAAGCAACACTATGTAACTTTTTTTTGTTAGAAAATAAAAAAAAAATATTAATGAGAGTGTGCAACAAAAATCCTTCTTCCAAACCATGTCTTTATGTATAGTTGTGTTATCACACACACGTCTGTGTGTGTGTGTAGTGACATACAATAATTATACTGTAATCGGTGCAGAACATTTCACTTGCTAGCACACGTGTGTATTTTTCTTTATAATTGCAATAATTTATATAAATAAATCCTTTAGTCTTAGGCTTGCCAAGGACATGTGAGTCTTGAAATGATGTTGACCACTGGTTGGTAACAATGACAATCTGTAAATTAGTTACTGTCGTGGTCTATTTGGCCAGAATATCCTGCAGTTATAAAAACTTTACAACGTTTGACCTTATCAGACTAGCAATCATTATGTCTAATGTTAACGAACGTTGCCTAACTTTTGTAACGTCATTTATTTCAAAACATCAATGTTTCCAATAAGTCAAAACAACAGCATAAGATATGGCACGTACCTGCTCAGATGACATGTTTTCAGATATCCGTCTTTTCCTTTCTTTTGTTATTTATTTGTCCATTCGCTCTGATAAGATGTCCTGTATCCAGTGTACACCGATGCCTCGAACCACATTCATCCACGCAGAGCAGCAGAGCCAAAGCACAATTTTTGTAATTATCAAAACAAGGGTCTTCTGCAAGACACATGCAGTTTTATTTTTAATCGCTAGAGGGCCAAAAGTTACATAGTGTAGTTTTAAGAGAAATGCTGTCCATAAACGTGAAGTACTGAAATGTGACCGTATTGTGCTGCTCATCATTGCAACTTCATTATATTTGTGCGTAACTTTAAAAAACATTTGTAATTTAGCTCACATGAAATATTTAAAACTATTTTCTTAAATGTACAACTTAATTCACTACATAATTGCATTTTGTTTTGCAATCGTTTTATGCCAAACTATGTATTTATTTTACACAATCACTGCTTCATTCATCAGATGTGCATTTTAATACTTAGTTTTCAAAATGTGCTCTGTAGGTTGAGATTAAAGCTTCCAGGATTAGTGAAGACAGCGGAGACCCTGTGTATTGTCCTGCTAATGACAACAAGCATTAATTGAATATAACGAGGTTCACCATGTTATTGCGGAGTGCAAAATAAGGAGATGCGTGGAATCTGTGCTTTAAGGACATTCACCAATCAAAGGGAGATCTGCTCTTTACTCCCAAAAGTGATAACGGTGACAGCAATGCTACACAACATTTGCGGTACTACACAATGCGTGGTGTGGGTGAGAGCGCCCTTAGGTGTCAGAGAGGAAGAGGAGACGAGGATGAGGAGCCAGTATACTGCACGGACAATTTTCATGCACGGCAGCAAGTGACTTTTTTCCTTCTCTCTTTGATTGTAAGTTTTACAGTTCTCTGCAACAATCATGCAACCACTTTGTTGTTACCAACTAGTCCACAAATAACTTTATTTGTTTACTTGTTAATTTATCTGTTCATCTAATATTGAATAACCATTTTCTGCATTTATTGTTGTTGTTGTTATTATTATTATTATTATTATTAGCCTTGTCGGTTAAAAATAATAATAAAATAAAACGTATGTATACTGATATTAAATTAGCACAAGGTGTAGCTATAGGTATTGAAATTGTATTAGGTGTAATTTCGTGATTGTCCTGCAGGTGTCTGCATAAGTCTGTGCTCTCACGATGCTCTTAGGGGTGCACAATTACTCCAGAACACTCGTTTATCTACGAGCATTTCAAGTACGACTTAAGTTACAATGCTTTTGGGAAACGGGCCGCAAAACTAAGATAAATCGTAAGATGGATTCTACGATCTACTTAGGCTTACAATGCTTTTGGGAAATGAGGCCCAGGTCATTTTTTGGTGCTTCTATGACACTTTCAGCTGACGTGGCATGCTCTTCAGGACTCGTATCCCAGTCCTTTGCACCGCAAGTGCAATGCTCTATCAGTTGAGCTACCACACAATTTGATCGCACACGTATAGGCTTGTAAATGTTGTTGGTTATGTAAAGCAAATCTTAAAATGTATCGCTTTACTTTCTCCGCAGTAAAAGTGTTTTGATGTCATAAGATAGTATTGTGTGAAGAACAGGGTGAAAATTAATTGTTTATTTCACCAGGAAACTGCCGCAATATGTACAACGAGCCACGTAAAAATAACTTTGCATAAATATAGGAATAGATACATGATTCTATGAGACTAAGTTGATATAAACATGCTTATTTAAGGGATGAATAAGCTATTACCTGTATTGAGCTCTCAACTGTTGATAGCAGTTCAGATTAATGGAAGAGTTGTGAAAGGAGGTGGTTATATGTGTGTTTCACACTAGCTAGTTCTTTTTTAGACTGCATCTGCCTGTTCAACCAGGTCGTAAAGATTTCCATGGTGTAATTTACCAAGTGAAACTGAGCATAAGCATGATCCAAAATCAGTCACAGATTCTGAGAATCCAAAAGGATCACACTGTTCAGTTCATTCCGTGCCATCTGGAAACTGAGATTTTTTTCTGCAATGGAGGAGAACCCTTCCACAGAGAATAGGTTGTCCTGAGCTGTAATTGGCCCCACTAGATTTTCCGATGTACATAAACACTATGATCAAGTCTGTCCTTAATGCTTTACTGTTTTGTGAGGGGTAAACAAGTCTGCGCTTCCCTCCTCATGTCTGCTTGTGAAAGCTAAGGGAGAAAGAACTACTGTATATAAACATGACTAGTGTCTCAGCATCTCTTAAGTAAACAGTCATGAGGATTTAATAGGAAAGACTTTATGTACCAGAGGTGGATAGTTACACCATGTTCTAACCATATGTGATGCAATAAGAGTCCAGTGACAAGCAATCTGTCTGTGCACACGGAATGAGGTAATGCTGTGTGACATGGCACAATCGCAACCAATCAGAATATATTTGATGATTAATAGCCTTTTAAGAGAAGTTGGAATTTTGGGCCAATGAAAGTTCTCAGTGGGTGGGGTTAACCGGCACGATGCAGCTAAAAAGAAATCGAGCGATTGGCGAATGTCCTGTCGGTTGGAACGAAAACTCTGATTAACACATGTTAATTTATTGCATCACATCTTATTAGGACATAGTGTTATGAAGAAGAAATGTTTATGTCAATGTATATTTCATTCAGTGGTAAAAATAGTTCCATCTAATTAAAATGGGCCATGCCACTGCCACCAAATACTTGTTGTGTGCTCTGAAAATGTGCTTGTGTGAGTATCGTGTTGTTAGCTTAGCCACATGCTAACAACGAACTTTATTGAAATCAAGTTTCTGTTGAGTCGAGTCTCTTTTGTGCTTCACTAAGGAGTGCTATTTGTGTTGCGTCCATAAGTGATGAATTTGCTGCCTTTGTAGTACATTCCAAATTAGTCATTTATGAGCTTCTATTTAGGTTAGCTTTAGCGTGCTTCCTTAGAATGTAGCCAGTGAGGTAAGCAGACAGCAAGGCAGCTCAATAGGATTTGGAACAAGTGGTGATGTTGTTTTTGTCTCATGGGCAAATAGGCCATAGATTAAAAATACTGCGGAAACTATTTAAGAAACATATCAACACAATTTGTGGAGTTTAATAACATTGTATTTACAAAGCTACTTTTACACGCTAAAAAGTGATACTCTTTTTCATTTACAATCTTTAATAGTCATTTGACCCACCTCTTTAACACACTTCCCTTTAATAAAGACATATTTGATTGCCTTATGTATTGTTTGTTATATCAAACACATTGGTTTGTGTGCTTTCACATTGGCTACAATTGGACTCTCCCTTCTCAAATTGCAGTGTTGACAATAGAGAGGCTGTTTTAATATTGCTCAAACATCAGTATCGTCTTTTACAAGCACAAAAAAAAGTTGTGCTGGTGCACCAAAAAAATTATTGGAAGGTACTTTGTAACTTAATTATTTGAGATTTTAAATATTTTAGTATACATATTTTCAACATTAATACAGACTATAACTACAAGAAACTACATTAAACCAAGCTATTGGTAAAAATTGGACCTGGACTACTGTAGGTCTGCCTACTAAATGTTCTTAATGTTCACAAAAGAAAGTCCTACGAGTTTGAAGCAACATGAGGGTGATATATGATGTGAGAATATTTCATTTTGAGATTAACTGTTCATTTAAGCTTTGAAAAAGGGCCTAAAATTAAATGATTCTCATTGACAGTGCTCCATAAACTGATCTCATTTACCATTGAATTTATGAAAATAGGTGCAAGACGGCACTGTTGCTCACCAGCCCTCCCTACACGTTTACCTTGGCAACTAGCACAGATTGTAAACAAACACCTCTGCAGCACTGGCACAGTGTGTGTGTGGGCAGGAGGGGTAGAGTATCATAACGTCCCACAGGGAGTTGATGAAGAGAGATGTACTTTCCCACAAACCTTCATTTCAGCCTAGTTTCCCTTCCATCTGCTATAGCAGTTCTATAATTGATTTTGTATTTAAAACAGTGCCTTATTTTATAAAGTATCTTTCCGTAAATGAGGCGGATGAATCTTTGTTTCATATGGACCAGATTTGTCATAATTTATGCCTCTCGGTTTTTCACATCATCCTTAAAAATAAAGGTTTGTTGGTTCTCTGAAGCAACTTTAAATCAACATATAATCAAAACTTACCCAATCTCCCCATGCGTGAAACCAGACTGGAGTTTTACGGTTTTTTAGTCTATGTTTGTTAGCTTTGAAGCCATCTAAATGATATTGTACATATAAAAACTTTCAACTTTCAAAGGTTCTCCCATGGCATCATTCTCTAAAACCCCTTTTGGTTCTAACTGGAACCTTATATATAGAGTAAAATAACCAGTAGTCATAATGGCATTCATGCCATCTCTCAACCAGTTAAAACAGTGAGCCGCAAAGTGCAACCCCCTCCCCAAGAGAATGACTTTGAATTCTGTTTTTATTTAAGTCGGTTGCACTCGAGTTTCATGCTTGCATTTGTGCAGTAGGGAGCTGTTTTTTAAAGGCGTGGAGAGACATGAGGTCAATTCTGCTGTAGAGCTTGCTGAATGAGAAAATATCAGCCGACTCCACTCAGCCTATCAGAGGAATAAGAGGGAGGCGGCAGTTGCATCTCCCCTACAATTTTAGCATATCACTCTCAGAATGGAGTAATATTTCTGAAAATCTCTGCATCTTATTTGATAGCAAAAAAATTAAGCTTATCGCTTCCTTCAGTTTTACTGCTATTGTTTGCTTTATAAGCACATTTCTTCAAGAAATCTGAAGGGAAACAATGGCAGGGACAATGCATATGCTAAATTCCAGCATTAATTGCATGCTAGTTAAAACTTTGAATGCATTTTTAATGCATGCAATCTGCACTAGCAGGCAAATAGTTTATTACCACAAAAATAATTGACTCATCCCTCCTTATCTAAAAAAAAAAAAAATCTGGGTTATAGTGAGGCACAATGGAAGTGAATGGGGCCAATGTTCGGAAGGTTTAAACGCAGAAATGTGAAGCTTGTAATTTTATAAAAGCACTTACATAAATTCTTCTATGAAAGCTTGTGTTATTTGAACTGTAAAGTTGTTTAAATTGTAATTTTTTTACAGTCATTTTAGGGTTTAGGGTGTTACATCGCCATGGCGAATTTGTTTAATTGGATATAACTTTACACAGAAAAGGTTAGTAAGTGATTTTATCATATTAAAATCATGTTTACACACATATTGTTTACGTCTTCTGGCTGTACTTTTGAAACAGTGAGTAATTTAACGTTTACCTATTGGCCTCATTCACTTCCATTGTAAGTGCACTGTTCCCCAGATTTTTGCTTTTCTTTTTTTTCTTTTACAGAAAAGAAGGGACGAAAAATATTTTTTTTTCTCATAATTAGCATTATGACACAAATGCTGTCGATTGAGCTGAACTTGAATTGAAGGGATATTCCTTTAGAACTCGGTTGAAGTAGAGTGACTTTATTAGAGAAGTCCTTTTTATTTACATTGCATTTAGTAGACATAACTAAATTAAAGTAGTACAATAGGAAATCAAATCCTTTCAAACAAATAATATTGAAATTGCTTAATTTAATCGTGTGAATGTTTTTATTGTTTTATTATAGTTTCTATGGAAGAGCAACCTTCTCCAGGTTTTGTTAACCATGTATTTTGGTTTGTTGTAGGTGTGTATATGGGGCATCTAATCATTTACCAGGAAAACGTGATTTATGTATGTTTAAATGTTTTATATTACCTGGTCAAGGTTGAATGAACCTGACCTTGATAGACCTAGAACACGTGGGTGAAAAGCTAGAAGTTATTTTATTTCAGCATGTCTTTATCGACCAGATTTCCAAACCAAAATTGCTATACCTTTTTATTATTATTATTTTTTTTTTTTTTATTAATGTTCATTTTCTTTACATTTTAAGAATTTCAAATTAAATTAACTACAAGCTGCTCAGAAAAAGGTCTATATTCTATGTGGTCTATGTGACTGGCTGGGTTAACAATACCGATGAGCTATTAAAAGCTTTTATGTGGTCAAACTATCACTTTGTAATGCTTTAATAACAGTGCTTAGGTTGTTTTTTATAATAGGAAATGGAAAGACATTGTCATTATCACTCTTGTTTCTCTTGAGCTGCTTTGGTTCAACTATTGTTTTAAAAAGAGCTATCGTTATTTGTAGCGATCACTTCAAATGGGCTTCCATTGGATGTTTGGGTTCAAACAGTGTCAAACACTAATCAGAGCCAGTCAAAAAGGTGGG
Source organism: Myxocyprinus asiaticus (assembly GCF_019703515.2). Classification (NCBI taxonomy): domain Eukaryota; kingdom Metazoa; phylum Chordata; class Actinopteri; order Cypriniformes; family Catostomidae; genus Myxocyprinus; species Myxocyprinus asiaticus. The sequence continues at coordinate 8,243,480 of NC_059391.1, forward strand.
AGATGTTTAAAGCTCCATTTTAATTAGGTGTGTAGCCACAGTACATGCATTTGCGCTTATCTACACTTTGAGTGACAAAATTTCATTTGCATTCTCTAAAGCCAAATGGCCATGTGTTAATTATTGCATTCTAGCACTGGTAACTATTGACCAGCATTCAGTCAATAACCCCAAAGGGCATCAGGACAGAAATAGCCACATGCAGCTCTGGGTAAAAAGCGCTAAAGGTCAAAACCTTGATTTTTTTTTTGTTGTTTTTTTTTTTTTCTCATATTGAACATCCATCACCTCCATTAACATTTGTGCTCTTTTTAGGCCAGATTATAAACCATCACATTTTGGGTAATCCAACCTCTCTGACAGTCTAGCTGCTATTTGCAGGAGGATTTTATCAGCACTTGCACATGTGTGAAATAATTTAATGTTGCAAAAACTTCCACAGGTTTTTCTTTTTTCTCTAGGAATATCTGGAAATATGTGTCAGTAGTTGATGTGCACACACTACTTCTGACCTCATTAGAAGAACAGAACATTTTATCTGCCTTTTTTGTACTTTTATGTGCCTTAGTGAGCTATTAGTGCTATTAGTGTCACCTAAATGTTAAGAAACAGATGCTGTGGAAACTCTCTGCTGGGAAGTGATATTTGAAAATCATGCCTGGATAGGGTCTGAAAAGACATGTTACGCATTGTTATCAGCGGAATGTAGGGCTGGGCGATATATGTAAACAATTATATCTCAAGGTTTTTCAACCTTTGATGATACTCAGTATATATCTTGATATTTATGTATTTTGCTCTGAAATCGCTTAAAAGAGTGATTCTTTTTAAATCTGAGAAATCATTTTAAGAACAAACAGCTGTTGTTGCAAAGTAGACTCAAAATGTTTAATGCCATAAGTAAAAGTGAAAAGCAAGTAAAAAATAATTAAGGCCTGTTTTTAATATAATTTATTATTATTATTATTATTGAAAAGAAGAAAGAATGGGTTAATCTATGACAAATCAACATAATTTCAGAAACTTCCCTGGCTGAAATTTTTAGTTCTGTTAATACTTTTTTACACTATTGGCATATTATGCATTAAGGAGTGCTGAAGTCAACTGAATTTAGTAATAGACCCATCTGTGAAAAAATAAAATAATGACGCTGATACTTTTCGAAGGGGTTTTACTTTTTTACCTGTTGTTTTGCTCCAATTCAAAGGTGAAAATTGTCATTTTGACCCCTGTTTACTTAATAATGGATTACTCAGTAAATATTGTTTCAAGGCATTTTCCATAATTGATCCAATAAGTATATTACATATTGATTCATTATTTGGTTTTCATCATCATCATTTATGTATTTCTTTCACCAGGAAAAAATATACTGTATATCAAAATTTTTTATTTTGAGCTGGGGGACCTAGATTGATGAAACTAATCACTGAGCTGAAATATTGAAACCCCTAGCTCGAAAGAACTGATTCATGGACATTAATTGAACATCCCAACTCTACCACATTTTACTGAGGTTTAACCCTCCTAAACTGTTTGCGGTCATTTTTGACCGGATGCAATAAAGGTGTACCCCTTTTTTTAATGAAATGTTATAACACTAACTTCCCTGAAGTAGTAACAATAAAATTATGCACTTCTTTTGGGATTTTAGGTTATTTAGATCTTATTTACATGTACATTTTTCAATTTCACAGTTATTTGCATATGCAAATAAGCAACTTCACTACAGTAAAAATCTACACTTTTATAAGTTTAAACAAAGAAAATATGAGAATGTGCCATGTATTGGGGCAGGTTTCTGCCATCTGGTGAGAAAAAGAAAAATAACATGACTTGAAAATCATGTTGTGACAGTAATAGCCAGTAGTGCAGTGTTCATTACTGGAGTCAAGCAATTGTTCCAGGGTCTCATGAAAAGTATAGCGTTTTGCCATGGTGCTGCCACAGAATGAACTGTGAGCAATGCCCAAGAAGCCACATTTATAACTCAGAGCTGTGGGAAAGTTTCTTTGTTTCCATAAAAATAAAGCAGTGTTTTGTCTGGTAGGCACCTAACCACATATACTGGGGTTAGACTCAGACATTTTTGTTCTTTGATCTCTTTGATGTGTGCACGTGTGTGTGTGTGTGACACCCATTCATTTCTGTGTGGGTGGGGGGGCGGGGGGGGGTGGTGGTCTGTATGTATATGGGACTGTGTGTGACTGTGTGTGCATTCTGCATGTGCTTGTGTGTGTGTGTGCATTCTGCATTCTGGCTGTTTTATAGTCTTGCCCCTGATATATAGATTGTATTCAACACATATAAAAAAAATGTGCTCTGTGTTAGGGTCTTTCCCATTCATTTCCTATAGTCGGTCAATTTTGACCGCAAACAGCCAAGTTGTCGCATTTTTTTTATGACCACTTAGACTCATCGAATTAAGTCTTTTTTTTTTTTTTTTTTTCAGATTGCATATCTAAATGAAGTCACCAAGTTTTGAACCACTCAGATTGAGGAAACCATTTTTATAAAAACAAACAAACAATGAAATCAGTTAAAAAAAAATGACCGAACAGCCTAGTAGGGCTAAATAAAAAAAAGCAATTAAAGCTGCACCACATATCTCTAGCAACATCTGTGCTTGAAACTTAAAATTGCAAGCAGTTTGCAGAAGAACACTTTACATCAGTTGTGTTTCGGCACTGCTCTTCTGGGGGATTAATCTTATGATTTGAGGTTACCTGAATCACCTGTGTGTGATCATGACTGGGAGATATTCAGAGCCGGAGTCATAACATGCTATATTCATGTTGATATTAAGTTATACAATTAAACATTTAAAAATGAAATATTACTTGCTTTGATGAAGATAAACAACACTCTTATATACATATTTTGAATTAATTAATTTTACACTTACAGTGATTCTCTGACACTACACTCAAAGTTCTTTTACATAGAGAACAGGGGACTCTCTCCAATCACCACCAGTTACCAGTGTATTTAAATATGATTATTCAAGTGTTTTATCTACTATTCATGTTTGAATTGTACTACACATATCAATTTAAGAAGTGAAACTTGTGAAATGGCTGATACGAGTTCAATGGAAGACTTTCTTATTTTTACGCTATGTACAGCCCAGTGTTAATCTAGTCAACAAAATCACTGAAGAAAATGTTAATTGACTAAGGCTTTTTTTATTTAGTCAACAGTAACGAAGACAAGGCCAAAAAGGCGCATCATGTTGATAATAAGCAATTTTATTAAAGCATACTGTTGACGAAAATATGACGATAAAAATAATACTGCAAGATATTAACAGTGCAAGATATAAATAGAAGAAGAAACATCTTGAGAATCTTTATATAGAAGAAGATATTAGATATGGATTCATCTAATCCATTAATCCAGTATGTTGGGGATTTCTCCACTTGAGCAGCATTAATTGAACGTGCTAACACTGACAAAATAAACAGCTTTGAAACCTCATTCAAACACATCCTATAAATACATGAGATTCATCAATATATCCACAACATTTATTGAACAAATTACATCTGCAAAGTGAAGTGAATAAACTGGTGAACTTGAATTAAATGACACGCTAGTCAGAATATGCGTCATTTGCGTTAGTGTTGGGTAAGTTACTCCAAAAAAGTAATTAATGGCTAATTACTAATTACATCTACATTGTAATTAGATTACTGTAATAATTACTCTGTCTAAAAAGTAATTAAATTACTCATTACTAATTACTTTTCTAAAACCCATATCAACTTTGACCAGAAAGACAATAAAAGGATAGACATCAAATTATTATTTTAATTCTTTCAAATAAATCATTTAACATCAAATAAATTATACTTGAACTGTTCTTAAACTGTTCATAAATGGTTAAGACAATCTGTAACTCAAAATCTATCATTGTCTTTTTATAATTTCTTCTCCAAGCAAGTGCATTTGTTGCAAAAGGCTGTATTTTAAATAAGCATCGTTGGCAACATTCGTAACAGTATAGTATCAGTAAACAGTTTTAGCAAGGCACAGTGGCCCCTCAGCAAACCAGAGCAGAATGGAAAAAATACTGGCTTACCATTTATCACACGCTGAAACTTTATTTGGAATTAAACAATATAGAATCATGTGCAATGCTGCAACAGTCACATTAATTCCTCTGTGACACCTGAACTTCTTCAGAACATCGTATCTTAGTGACACCTGCGCTAAAAACAAGCTAGATGCAGTGCAACACATGAAACAGAACGCAGGTGTCTGGAAGTGCATTTTTAGAAATTGAAGCTCTTTTTAACTTGACACGGTGTCTAAAATCCATCGGTCCTGCGCTATACTCAAAGGAAACAGCAAGAAGTGCTGCAACTCGGTGTGAACTGCCACTGCGATCTCTCAGATGTGTATATCTATGTTGCCTTGTCAAGTGCTTTAGTTAGTACTTGTGCTTCGGATCCGCATTTGTCTTCTTCTGGCTACATATTAGTAAACATGTCACAGTAACTTCTCCATAAAACATAGATACAAAGCGATCAGTTAACACACAAGTAATATTTGATTCTTAAAAGCATGACAACCCTACCAGACAATACTGTATCCAAGCATTATAGAAGGTAAAAACTTTGCCAAACAGATAACAGATATACATCCATCCAAACTGCAGCGATGCTTTCCTGAACTGTGAGTGTGACTGAACTGAACAGTGTGGTTTCTACTGCCCGGAACATGCGACAGCGGGTACTTCTTTTCTGTGTTTACGGACATGACGTAAGGATGAATGACATAAGCCAGTGATTTCCTGCCAAATTCGACCCGACAGCTCAAAATACAAATAATTTTTATAGGCTTACCGTAGTGACAGGCTGCTGGCATTGTCCTTGGAAAACTTAATGACAAAATAAAAAATGCAATAAAAACTTTGTGATAATCATTTTATATCTCCAACAAAATAATATTGTATATATTGTAAATATTTAATACATTACCCATCCTTAGCAGATTATTTACCACATCTAACTCGGCTCTCACAATGTGTTTTAATCTTTAAGCTAAATAAGTATTAAATGGTAGTAGACTTTGGGTAAATGTCACTGCCTGTGCTCACGACCACGGAGGTCATTTCCCTGTCATTGCCTGTGCTCACGACCACAGAGGTCTTTTTCCTGTCACTGCCAGTGCCCACGGCCATGGAGGTCGTTTCTCTGCCACTGCCCATGCTCATGACCATGGAGGCCGGTCCCCTGTCACTGCCAGAGCTCATGGCCACGGAGGCCATTCCCGCTGTTTCCCAGTTGCTACCAGCGCTCCTGACCACGGAGACTGTCGACGAGCCTGTCCAGTTTCCTGAGGCTGTCGACGAGCCTTTCCTTTTCCCTGCAGACATTGACTCTGTTCCATTCCCTGAGGCTGTTGACAAGTCTGTCCCATTCCCTGAGGCTGTCAACAAGTCTGTCCAGTTCCTTGATGCTAATGACGAGCCTGTCCAGTTCCCTGTGGTTGTCAACAAGTCTGTCCAGTTCCTTGACACTATCGACGAGCCTGTCCAGTTCCCTGTGTCTGTTGACGATCTTGTCCACTTCCCTGTGTCTGTCGACAAGCCTGTCCAGTTCCCTGTGTCCATTGACGATCCTGTGCAGCCCTCCGTGACCCTCGAGTCTTCCATGGCTCCGCCCCTCGAGTTTCCTATGGCTCTACCCCTTGAATCCTCAGCTTATCTGGCCTCTGAGCCCTCCTAGTTCCCTGCTGTATTGCTCTCGGAGTCCCTTAGTGCCTTGGTCTCGGAGTCCCCTAGTGCCTTGGTCTCTGAGTCCCCTAGTGCCTTGCTGTCTGAGTCCCCTAGTGCCTTGCTCTCTGAGTCCCCTAGTGCCCATAGCTGCCCTGACCTCTGAGTCTTCTGAGTCCACAGCTGCCCTGACCTTTGAGACTCCTGCGGCTCTGCCTCCTGAGCCCCCTCCACCTGCAGCTCCACCCTCTGAGCCTCCGCCTCTTGTAGCTCCAGCACCTGAGCCTCAGCCTCCTGCGGCTCCTTCTCCTGGGCCTCTTGTGGCTCCGCCTCCTGCGGTTCCGCCCCCTGCGCTTCCACCTCCTGCTCCTCCCATGAACTTTTTTTTTTTGTGTGTTAAGGAGCTTCAGGAGCCGCTCCTTAGATGGGGGGCTCTGTCACAATTGCCCTTGTGACCACTAGGGGTTGCCATGTATGCTTATTGTTCCCTGCCTTTCTTGTGTTTTGATTATGGGTTTTGTAGTTCTTGTCATTGTCTTTGTTTCATTGGTTCTTGTAATTATTAATCCCAGGTGTTCCTTGTTTCCTTGTTTGCCCCTTGTGTATTTAATCCCTTGGTTTTCCTGTGTTCTTTGTCAGTTGTTAACCTTCATGGATGTAATGGTTTGTTCTGTTTTCGTGTTTGAGTTTCTTTATGTTTATTTATCTGAGAATTTGTTAAAAAGCTTGCATCTAGATACTTTTTCTCTCAACTCCTTCCTGCAAACGCAACTCCTTCCTGTTTAGTGCTGCCCTTGGTTACAGTTAATGCTTATAGGAATGCTGATGGAAAGGATAACAAATCAGCTATAATCTCGGAAAACACAACAAACTTTTAGTCCTGCAGAAATTAGGCTACTTGGGGTGGTGGGAGGAAGGGAGACCTTTTACGGAAGTCTTTAAATTCCCATTTGTTTGTCTTGACCTACATAAGGCACATTAAAGTCTGTGTTAAATGTAGTGTGTGATATGATGTAGGGTGATGTTGGAAAGACACAACCATCGTAATCTGCTCAAAATAGAGGTGAGATATGGGCACACCACCATTAGCTGGGACCTAATGCAGCACACGCTGATGAATAAATAAAACTCATAGGCTAAAAGCTCTGCCTCACCTACAGTATTGACACAGTAGTCCCAGTTTCAGAATTCAGCCTCATTTCAAAAATCTAGGTTTCAGAGTAGGGCTGGTTGGTATGACATTAGAGTGCCTTTTGTGTGGCACCATGTAATGTAGAAATGTGTCAACTACTAGAGGTTTTGTTTTATTTTGGTAGATGTATTTAAGCGGACATTAGTGGGCAGGACAGGTTTATGTTATTTATGTTACTCCCCATCCCATCCCCACCCTAAGCTTGTGCTTTTCGGTTTGGTTTTTATATATTAATATATATTAATAGTTTCTAAACCTGGCTTTATTTTCAGGCTTCTTATATTTTTTGTATACACTTTAGCACTTTAGTCACAACATGTAAGGGTTACACTTACCTTCAAGAAAAACATTTGCGTGGTCCCTTTAGTGCTTGTGTCCCTGAATAGCACCCAATCAAGCCCCTCGAGGAACTGTAATTGCTGCTTCTCCAACAAGAAAGTAGGACTGAGCACTGTCGGCCTTTGGATGAGGGTACAAGCTAACCCTGACTGACCTTGTTATTGGTCATGGACGCCCACAAGGCAGAATACATCATTAGTGGAGTTGAGAGAACAGGGGCCATGCTCTCAGTCTATTTAAAGACCGTGCTCAGTGGGAAGCCAGTGTTTTTAGACTCTCCCCATGTGAGACTCTGAGAATACCACACTGGTCTACATTAAGTGACATAAAAACCTTTAGAACCTAGAGTTAGCTTTAGGCTCAAACCTAAAGGAATAGTTCACCCAAAAATGAAAATTCATTATTAAAAAAGGACAAAAAACAAGAGGTAGTCCGATATATCATTTTTACTGATTATATTTAAATTAATAAATATAAATATATATATATACATTTATAAATATATAAATATTTCTGTTGACTTTCACTTTTACTTCTCTACATTTTAAAGAGAAAGTTAATACTTTTGCGACTGAACAGAGGAAAAAAATAACATACTGTAGCTGTACGTGTAAATTACATGCAGATCTGCGACAGTGATATTTGATTTGTGAAAGAATCATTTGAGTCTAATCTTTTAATTTGATTCCTTAGAATAGGACAAAAAGATTCAAAAAGTGTTCTGAATGATTCGTTTGGCAAATCATGAATCTGAATCAAAATCACAAGGAATCACGCATCCAACAACGCATTGCGTCTTCTCCAGTGGGGAAGAGAAAACACCTATGTAGTTTTAATCTGTGTTTTGACTGAATTAATTTGAAACATTTTGGCAAAACATTATGAACATTGTAAAATAATGATGGAGTTATGTATGATGTTAGTTTAACCAAGATACGATGTGTATATAATGAGTAGATGTCATCATGAAAATGTCTAACAATAGCATTTGCAAAACTTATTAAACCTGAAACAGATATTAACTGCAGAATAATTATATTTACATTTTCTAAAGAAGATGTGAAGCAAAACTAGGGTGTTCTGGGTGGTTGCTGGGGCATGCTATCCAGTTGCAAAGGTGCTCTGCTCTGTGTTTTAGTGCAGTGCTACAGTATGTGAATGCTATGCCATTGCTAGGCTGTTCTGGGTGGTTGACAGATTGTTTCTATGCTGTTGCTAAGTTGTTTTTAGAACATTTCTGTGCAGTTGCTAGGGTGGGTGGTTGCCAGAGGGTTATTAAAAAAAAAAAAAAAAAAACTACCACAAGTATTTATTTTGTTCACTAAATATGGCTCAGGTCCCTCCTTCAATGTTGAATCGACTAGTTGTCCAACAACTGACTAATCAATTAGTGGGGTTAAATCAATTTCTTCTGAAGCGATTCAATCGGTTTTTGGTGAGAACATACTTAAATATAACTCCTTTTTCACTTTACATTGCCATTGCATTGTCGAGCATGATTTCAAGCTTGATCACCAGCGGCGGCGTTTCACGAAAACCTAGGGTATGGCCAAAAACCCCTGGCTAACCAACAACCCCCCTCCCCAGTTTTTTTTTTATTTTTTTATATATATATAGCTTTCTGCATAACTTTATAAATTATAGATGTAATTTACCTAGCTGGGAAAGGTTTAAATAATTAACTACACATATTTTTGTTATTATTACTGTACGATCAGTAGGCTACAGTATGATTTTTTGTTTTTAAACAATCAATGCTTTGTTCATCATAAGTACATGTTCAGTGTTTCATTTATAAAAATATGTTTACAGTGTTGGCAGTGGGCCTATTGCAAGTGCACAATATAATACATCTCAATTCCCTCTGAACTTAATATGTAATTTTTATAATATATTGTATATACTAATTTATATATAATATATTTAAATATAAATAAAATAAAAAATAATGTATCATGGTCACATTGTGTATGTCTGCGTAAAGTGTAAGGCATTAACTGTAATAAATTGTATGAGGTGTAATTTTGCGATTGTCCTGCAGGTGTCTGCATAAGTCAGATATGTCCTTACTCCAAAGCACAAGATCTACGACCACTTTCAAGTACTTAAATTAGGATGCCTTTGGGAAACAGCCCATAATTCTAAGATGATTTGTTCGGTTGTTTCTATAATATAATCGGGCTTATAATGCTTTGGGGAAACGAGGCCGACACAGACTGAAGTGATGAACAAACTGCATCTTAATGAGGTGTATATTTTCCCGGTTAGTGTTTGATGTAGTGTTGTAACGGTACCAAAATTTCAGTAGTCGGTACCGATACCAGTGAAATTTCATGGTTCTTGATACCAATTTCGATACCACAGAAAAAATATGCTAATATGATAATGTGCTATTGAACACACCAGTTGTTATTATTAATAATTTAATAATTATTATAATAATTATAGTTTAATCATTATTATCTTCCGTAACTCCATGTTTTAAAGTTTAATTTAATTTCATCATCAAAATGGTGTCTAATCAATTCATTCTTGAAACTTTTAACAAGTCAAAATTTTACTTTTCAACATGTCATTGCATTTTTGACAATCTTTTATTTGTATATTTGTATAAATATTATTTGTATATTTATTTTATTTATATAGTCTTGCTTGTGATATATTGCTTAATTATTTTTATTGTTTTTGTTGTTTGAAAAAAGTAAGAAGGTTTTGTGATAGAAAAGGAAAAACGTTTCAGAGGCAGACCCATTTTTGATAAAATATACGAAGACATAAATTTTTTACTTGTAATTACATGCAGCAGTATGTTAAGCGCAAGAAGACCAGGAACGCATATTAATTGAATAGTTCATCCAAAAATTTAAATTCTGTTATTCTGTTCCACAGACAAAGGAATGACATAGAGGTTAGGAATGACATGAAGGTAATAAATAATGAAAGAATTTTCACTTTTGTGTGAATTATTTCTTTCATTTGGATTTTATGTTGACTTTAATGTTGAAGCAAGGGCTTGGTCACCATTTATATTTATTCATTTGGCAGACGCATTTATTCAAAGTATATATATATCCAAAGAATAATACATCATAAGCGATTCATCTTAAGGAGACAGTGGTACGAAAAGTGCTGCATTACAAAGTTCACTAGCATCAGAATAGTAGTATCCAAGACAGATTTGAGTGCAACAAGAATATATATATATATATATATATTTATGAGTGAATGGTTAAGTGCTCATAAAATGTTTAAAACGTGTATTTAGCCATTTTTTGAAGACAGAAAGTGAGTCTGCTTCACGGATGGAGTTGGGAAGGTCATTCCACCAACGTGGTACAGTGAAACCAAAAGTCCAGGAAAGTGTTTTAGTGCGTCTTTGTGTTGGTACAACAAGGTGCCGCTCATTAGCCGACCGCAGGCTTCTGGTGGGAATGTAGCTCTGCAGAAATGATTTTAGATATGCTGGAGCAGACCCAGTGACTGTTCTGTATGCCAGCATCAGTGCCTTGAATTTGATACATGCATCATCCGGCAACCAGTGAAGAGAGACAAGAGGTGGTGTAGCATGCGCTCTCTTTGGTTCATTAAATACCAGACGTGCTGCGGCATTCTGGATCATTTGCAGGGGCCTAATTGCGCATGCAGAGTGGCCTGCAATGAGAGTGTTACAGTAGTCCAGTCTAGTTATGACAAGTGACTTAACAAGAAGTTGTGTGGCATGTTCAGAGAGGAAGGGTCTTGTTTTACTAATATTGTAGAGTGTAAATGTGTATGATTGTGCCGTCTTTGAGATGTGGTCTGTGAAATTCAGTTGGTTATCGATGGTTACCCCTAGATTTCTGACCGTTTTGGAAGGCGTTATTGTAGTTGAACCCAGCTGAACGGTGATGTTGTGTTCAACAGCAGGGTTGGCTGGAAAGACGAGGAGTTCAGTCTTCACTGGGTTAAGTTGCAGGTGGTGTTCCTTCATCCAGGCCGAGATGTCTGCCAAACAGGCCGAGATTCGAGCAGTCACCATGGTATTGTTGGGCTGGAAAAACAAGTAGAGCTGTGTGTTAAGAGAACCTATGTGCTTGAATGATGGGTCAGATGATGTTGTGTATATAAGAGAAGTGTCCCAAGCACTGAGCTCTGAGATACCACAGTAAGTAACCACTAAACCTGTTTGTACATCTTAAAGTCGTCATCCTTTATTTATGTTTAATTTTAAACCTGCACAGTCTCGTTTGTTTCTTTCTGCTTGAGTGGAAGCTTTGATGGCACCTCATGCAGCTAAAGCCTTGTATGACTGATGGAATTTAGGTCACCATGCGATGTATGTTTGTCAGAGACGTCTTGTGAGATCGGCCATGCCTCTGTCTGCTGCTGTAATGCCAGCATTAGTGTAGGTTATTTGGCTAGGCCTTAAATCCAGTGGAATTGGATTAAAACCCCAGTAAGGGTGGAGATTAGCTGGATCCAGCAGGCGTGAAGTCCGTCCCGGCACTGGGTGGTCCATTAGTCTATAGACAGACTTTCTCTCAATTGTCAAATAGCATCATGTCCCATAGCTAATGGATATTGAATGGGAGGCAACATGGAGTTAAAATGGGTTTGCTTAAGGCTACCAGTGAGGCAGCTATAGTAGCGGTCCCAAAATTTGCATTAAATAAATGTATGGAAACTTAGCAATATTTATAGGATGATTAATCAGACAATATTTGGTCATTTTTAGATTAATGGCATCGACCTGGTGAACCGTGCCCACTTGGTTAAAAGAACTTAAAAGGCCACATCCACACAAATCTGCTTTCGGTTGAAAACTTCAGTTACAGTTTCCAGCTTCATAATTTTCCAAAATTTGCAGTTATTTTGCATCATTATTTTGCAGTTAAATTTGCAGTGTTTTCAAAAAGACTCCATTTTCATTGGAGGAAAATGCTGTTACAATGTTACATTGTACATGAGGCATAAACGTAGCAAAATCAAATGTATTTTTAAACAAAATCGTATCAGTGTGAACATGGCTGAAGTTCTCCCTAGTGTTAGCTCCAAAATCAACCAACTGATCATTTGATAATAAACATTTATTTTTGTGAGTTTTGAGTAAACATTATGTAAAATAAGTGCTAATTTAATTTACCACCTTTGGGTGCGTTTCATTTATTAATATTTAGGTGAAGTTTCTAATTTCTGTACCTCTAGTGGCACAAAATGGTATTGCAAAAATGTTCACTCCCACTTCTCTCAAATATAAGATTATGTTCAAACTCTATTAATAGATTTAGTTTGAATCTGCAACATTACTGCCAAAATGTCATCGCTACTACACTGTAAAAGTTGCCAGGAATTAATCATAAAAATACAGTAACCATATTTCAGGCTTAACGAAATGTCATTTTGATTCCTGAAGCATTTTTTATTGTTGATTATACAGTAAAATCATACTATTTTTAATATAATTTTTTACAACATTTTACTGTTCTTGTTAAATATATATATTTTTACCGTATATGTTAACCAATTAACGATTTTTTTCTGGAGCATTTTTACACACTTTTTCAAAATGTTAAAAAGTTACGAAAATGTTTTTTCAGTGTACAGGTAGTTTTACTGTAGAAAAATCATGGAAAATTTCATAAATTATTGAATATGTCCCTATAATAATATAGCCACATAATGTACTTATGAAGCCGGATAGAAGAAAACGAAAAAGTACATTAGTGAGATGACTTCAGCACCTCCCAGTATCTCCCTAACTTCACCCTGGTACTTTTCAACCGAGATCCATTCAGCTGTCATAGCCGTTCTAACTGCATCAACCCCTCTCGGGATTTAGTCTCTGTGCTTGCTTTGTTACGAAGCGATTAAAGATGTCAGCTGCCAGGATAAAGAGTTGTTTTTTTGTAAAGTCTCCATAGAGATTGTTTTGTAGCTGCTGTGTGGTGCCAGAGCTTAAATCAGAGTTTGCCGGGTCACTGGAGGACTCCCGAGAGTCTCTGCCCAGTGGTGGCTTTGCATCATTCTTTAGAGTTGTTCAGTTTAGTGTTTCTACTATTCATTTACTCAACTCAATTTAAAGATTACTGGAGTGGATCATAGTGCAGGCATACAGGGTCAAAAAACCATCATCAACATTATGATGGCTGCCAGTCATCAGATATGCATAAAACAAACCTTTTCAGTTTTTGTCTGGCTAGAACTTCCAAGAGTTTCGGCCTGTTTTTCTAAGCACAGTTAACTAACTGTAGCATTTTTTTCCAACATGGTGACACCTAAGTGGTCACTTGACCAGTAAATCCATTCTAATCCTGATTTCGCAGCACCACAATGGTGAAAGAAACCATAAATGTGTCAAAAAGCCTGGACTGATACGGAATGGGACTGTTCTTCAACAAGAATCATTCGGCTCGATGGTGGAAAAGTGCCTTTTTTCGCAGATTTCACCTAGAGTTTCTAGACACAAATGAGACAGTTATTGACAAAGTATAGAGCAATATTATACTGTATATAAATTAATGTGGATAGCCTCTGTTATCTTTTCAAATTTGAGCAGAGTTTTGAGACATTGAGACGTTGAGATCTCTTCTGAAACTCTAGAGGAGACATGTGTGAGATTACTGAGGTCTTTTTTCCTCAGGAGAAAAGTCTGAAAAGCAGGAGACTCAAGCAAAAGTCTTTATTGCTTTCCAACATGGAAATTGGTGTCTAGGAAAAACAATTGAGGTATTATTACAGTTGAAGTGTGAAATTTCTGCACCATTAGCATCACCAAAGTCATTGCAAAAATAATTACTGTTTCCCAAACACTTATTCAGTGCATTTCCATGCACACTAATATGCTGATGATAACTACCAAAACAGCTTTTTTTAAAAATCAAGAAAACAGAAGAAAATTGTGTTTATATGAGATTCGAAATCATTGTGTTATTCTCTGCTTTTGATGTCATTCAAAAAGTGTCATTCACACAACACTTGCACACATTGGACAAGCTGGTAAGAATGTCAGTAGTGGTGTTTACATGCAATACAGAATCAGAGTAATATTCAAAAATCTATGTATGGCAATACACAAAAAAAACATTAATGACCTTACACAAATAAAAAAAATAAAAATGTCGGCTTATAACCATAATCGGTGCAAGATTGTGCATGTAAATGTGCTCAGTGATTGGACAATGGGACTCTTAGGCATGTAAATAGAGCAAACCGAGCAGAAGGCAGATGCTTGGCCAGTTGAATCCCCCTTTCCTGCTCTTCAGCTCTGCCTCTGAACTCTGATTGGTCCAGCTGGCTTCCTGTTTATATGCAGGGTGGGGTTTCTGTATTCTGCAGAGCTCTAGGGAGAGAAGGGGAGGCAGAGTGGGTTTTCCGTAACTGCGCACCTTAAAGACAGCGACTCCCACACCCCTGTCAACCCCTCACTGCAGCAAAAAGACTATTTTTAGCTCTGTTTCATGAGAGGGAATGACTCTGGAAACTTGATTCAATTGCTCTGCACATAAAAGCCCATGTTGTTTAGATTTCCTGATTTGATTAGTGTTATTGCATGTAACCTCAGACCTTTAATTTTTAAACTCTAGATTTCGAACTTTAGCATAAAGAATGCAAATAGTTAAATGAAGAACACATAAAGTTCATTTGGTGAATATTAGATAATAATAAATAAAAAAAAACTCATATTGCTGTGTTTGTTCTGTCAGCTGTTTTTCCCATTGCATCTATTTTTATGTCACATAAGCAATTTGAAACAGTTTGTATCAAAGTTGGCATGAAGATACACTTTCCCTCGGTGATTATCTGTTACATCTGTTAAGGACAAGAGCTGCAATAATGTGTGAGTGTGTGTGTGTTTGTGTGTGTGTGTGGGCGGTTTTGGGTGGTTTACGAGGACAATTTTTTTAGGTAACAAACTAGTAATTACAAGGGTATTATGCTATAAATGTGGTTTATGAGGACATTTCTAGTGTCCCCATAATTCAAATTGCTTAAAAAACATACTAAACAATGTTTTTCTGAAAATGTAAAAATGCAGAAAATTTTTTGTGATAGTTAGGTTTAGGGTTAGGGTTAGGCATTTAACAATCTAACAATCTATAGTTCGTACAGTATAGAAATCATTATGTCTATGGAGAGTCGTCATAAGGATAGCCGCACCAACACGTGTTTATATATATATATATATATATATAATTCTAATATTTATAAAAAATTCTAATAATGCAAACGTGTCTTCTTTTATGCTGCTACATAGGCTGCCATTATAAAATTATTCTTCTCCCTTTCAGAGTGATACACTGGCTGGAGCAATGAAAGAAGAGAACTTGTTCTGCAGGCGGTTCTCTCACTGTCCCACGGCAACCTCTCCTCCAAAAATCGACACACACGTGTTGACCCGCAACCTTTCCTATGGAGGAGACAATGAACTGTACACGCTCAGCCCAGGTATCCATTCTATTCTGAGATCTGCCAAAACCACTTGATTTTTATAGCAGAAAATGGGCACGTGATGCTTGCCCATGCGAAACTCACCACCATAATGCCATGGCGTTGCTATGCGGTTGCTAAGGTGTTCTGAGTGATTTTAACTAACTTTATGCAGTTTTTAGGTTGTTCGCTGTGATTTTTATGGAGTTATGGGAGGTTACGAGGTGGTTGCTTACCAAATAAAAGGTCTGTGTAAGTCTAAGGATTTTCTTTTTGTTTTTTGTCTGAAGTATTTCTGAGTGAAACAGACTATTCAGAAGGAAATAATTTAGGAAATAATGTATTCATTTTATCTATTGTGATTTTACTTTTGTGAAACTTTTGTTAAGCTATGGGATCATTAGTTGTGCTTGCTTGAAATAGGCAATAAAAAAATCAGTAAGCAACTATTTAGCAACCAACCACAACACCCTAGCAACACCTCAGAAACCATTCAGAACACCTTAGCAACCACATAATAACACGCTAACAACCACTCAGAACTCCTTTGAAACCAAATAGAAACGTCCCAACAGCCACCCAGAACACCCTAGTTACGCCAAAGCAGCCACTCAATACACCTTAGCAACTGCATAGCAACATGCTTACAACCACTCAGTAGACTTGAGCAACCACAAAGCAACATGCTAACAACCATTTAGATCACACTAACAACTGAATAGCAATGCGCAAACAACCATTCGGAACACCTTAGTAATCGCATAGCAACATGCTAGCAATACACAGGACATCCTAGTAATTCCCTAGAATCCTCTTAGAACACCATAGCAAAAACATAGCAACACACTGGCAACCAACCTAGAACACCCTTACAACTGAATAGCAACATTAATAACAACCAATAAGAACACTGTAGCAGCCGCATAGCAACATGCTTTATCCTGGGCACCCTAGTTATGCCCTAGCAAGCACTCAGAACACCATAGCAACTGCATAGCAATGCGCTAACAATACCCAGAATAGTCTAACAACTGAATAGCAACGTGCTAACAACCACTTGCATTACCCTAGCAGCCACATAGCAACATGCTAGCAACACCCAGGACACTTAAGTAATGCCCTAGCAACCACCTAGAACACCATAGCAACTTAATAACAATGCGCTAAAAACCACTCAGTGCACCTTAGCAGCCGCATAGCAACATCCTGGCAACCACCCACAGCACATAGGCAAGCACTGCAATTTTGTTTAGAAAGTAAATAAGGTCAGTTTTGAATTCATATTGTCTTTAACTGATCTGATTAAATATTGATAATTTCTGATATGCTGCTGAAATATGTATAAATATATAAAGGAAAACACTACAGTAAATAATTTTTTTGCAGATGGTGAATATATACAATATATATATACTGTGTATATATACTATATATAGATTCGAGGACCGGAACTAACGGTTGTATACAACCGTTAGTTCCGGTCCTCGAATCTGATTGGACGAGAGACGTTCCATGAGTGCTGATGGTCTCACACCATCAGCACTCGGACGCTTCACTGTGTGTATGTATCACTCAGCTTGTGTTCGTGCTGTTCTAAACTAAAGTGTAAGAGCAGTGCAGATGTGTTAAGAGCCATCTGTCTCATCACATATTTTAGCCAGCAGGTGGAGGCAAAAGACCATTTTTGTATGTAATAGGAGCCAGTTGGTGACGTGAAGAGTCAGCATCACTTAGTGTTTATATTCAACAGCACTCTGTGATCGCTCGCTAGGAAATAGCTTTAAATGGATTTAAACTAACAACTTCAGCATTAAGGCTCATCACAGCTGAGAGACACAACAGACTGATTACGCAAACTCAACTACACACACTAACTACACGCACACATCATTGTTTCTCCAATAACATGTTAGAAACAGCCCAAGCTGTGATACTAGTAGTTTTGAAGTGATGTTTTTGAGAGGCTTGGAAGCCTCATTTGGTTTGAACCGGCAACGGCAGATTCTGATCCATCGCGTAAGAAAGTAGTTCCATGCACAAATGTGTTTTTTGTGACTGTACTCAGTTTTTCCTAATTTTTGTTCATTGAACTGTTGTATATAAGCAATATCACGCTCATAATCGTGCTATATGGCCCTAAATCAGCACTGCTGTGATTCGGCCACAGGCCGAGTGCCGTAGGTAATCACAGCAGTGCTAATGTAGGGCCATATCGAACTCTTGTTTGTGTGATATTGCTTAAATATATATATATATATATATATATATATATATATATATATATATATATATATATACATACAGTATATACAGTTGAAGTCAGAAGTTTACATACACCTTAGCCAAATACATTTAAACTTTTTCACAATTCATGACATTTAATCATAGACAACATTCCCTGTCTTAGGTCAGTTAGGATCACTACTTTATTTTAAGAATGTGAAATATCAGAATAATAATAGAGAGAATGATTTATTTCAGCTTTTATTTCTTTCATCACATTCCCAGTGGGTCAGAAGTTTACATACGCTTTGTTAGTATTTGGTAGCATTGCCTTTAAATTGTTTAACTTGGGTCAGACATTTTGGGTAGCCTTCCATAAGCTTCTGAATTTTGGCCCATTCCTCCAGACAGAACTGGTGTAACTGAGTCAGGTTTGTAGGCCTTCTTGCTCGCAAATGCTTTTTCAGTTCTGCCCACAAATGTTCTATCAGATTGAGGTCAGGGCTTTGTGATGGCCACTCTACCTCCTTGACTTTGTTGTCCTTAAGCAATTTTGCCACAACTTTGGAGGTTTGCTTAGG
This sequence comes from Myxocyprinus asiaticus, assembly GCF_019703515.2. NCBI lineage: Eukaryota > Metazoa > Chordata > Actinopteri > Cypriniformes > Catostomidae > Myxocyprinus > Myxocyprinus asiaticus. The sequence continues at coordinate 8,261,940 of NC_059391.1, forward strand.
GTCATTGTCCATTTGGAAGACCCATTTGCGATCGAGCTTTAACTTCCTGGCTGATGTCTTGAGATGTTGTTTCAATATATCCACATAATTTTCCTTCCTCATGATGTCATCTATTTTGTGAGGTTCACCAGTCCCTCCTGCAGCAAAGCACCCCCACAACATGATGCTGCCACTGGTTGGGATGGTGTTCTTCAGCATGCAAGCCCCACTCTTTTTCCTTCTAACATAATGATGGTCATTATGGCCAAACAGTTAAATTTTTGTTTCATCAGACCAGAGGACATTTCTCCAAAAAGTAAGATCTTTGTCCCCATGTGCACTTGCAAACTTTAATCTGGCTTTTTTATGGTGGTTTTGGAGCAGTGGCTTCTTCCTTGCTGAGCAGGTTATGTCGATATAGGACTCGGTTTACTGTGGATATAGATACTTGTCTTCCTGTTTCCTCCAGCATCTTCACAAAGTCTTTTGATGTTGTTCTGGGATTGATTTGCACTCTTTGCACCAAACTATGTTCATCTGTAGGAGACAGAATACGTCTCCTTCCTGAGCGGTATGATGGCTGCGTGGTCCCATGGTGTTGATACTTGCATACTATTGTTTGTACAGATGAACGTGGTACCTTCAGGCGTTTGGAAATTGCTCCCAAGGATGAACCAGACTTGTGGAGGTCCATAATTTTTTTTCTGAGGTCTTGGATGATTTCTTTTGATTTTCCCATGATGTCAAGCAAAGAGGCACTGAGTTTGAAGGTAGGCCTTAAAATACATCCACAGGTACACCTCCAATTTAGTACATCTCCTACCAGAAGCTAATTGTCTAAAGGCTTGACATCATTTTCTGGAATTTTCCAAGCTGCTTAAAGGCACAGTTAACTTAGTGTATATAAACTTCTGACCCACTGGAATTGTGATATAGTCAATTAAAAGCGAAACAATCTGTCTGTAAAAAATTGTTGGAAAAAAGTAGATGTCCTAAACGACTTCCAAAAACTATAATTTGCTAATATGAAATCTGTGGAGTGGTTAAAAAATTACTTTTAATGACTTCAATCTAAGTGTATGTAAACTTATATATATATATATATATATACTGTATATACAGTATATATATTCACAATCAGCAAAAATTATATTTAAGTGTTTTCCTTTCGTAGTTCAGATGATCATCATTCATTCCCCTTGATATTAATTAGTTGTTTGTGTTCTCGTATGGGTGTGTGTACGCGTGCGTTTTCGTGTGTGTGTTCTACAGGTAATGAAACAGAGCGAAACGGTTTGCCCTTACTGAGAGACGAGGTCAGCCCGGCCCGGTCGCCCAGCAGTGTGGTGCGTAAACTGCTTGTTGACTGCCTGCATGGAATATGATGCATAATAATGTAGATGGAAAGGAAAATACCCTGTACTTGCTTGGTGAAGCACATTTTTATAACACATCTGTTATTTCAGCCTTCTTACCCTTTTACTGGGTTTTTTTTTTTCTGAATACTAAGCTGCTAAAGCAAAGATTAAAAAGACCTTTGCAGATGTAGAGGAAGCGAAATGACCTGCAACTAATGCATGTCACGGCTCATCCAATCACAGTCTCTTTTATCCGTTTTGCTACCAAAACAGTTTTCAGTGCTCTGAAAGCTTTTAGTAAATCAGATCTCATGTCTCAGGCCCTTTTAAAATGCAGCTGCCCATTTTACGTGTTTTTAATAAACTAATGTACAATAAAAGCCTGTCATTCATTCACCCATATAAAACTACATAACCTCAAACTCTTAAAAAGCTTTTTAACTATTGGACTATGGACACAGACAAACAGGCATCGTTGGTAGTTACAACGTAACTGTGCTTAGCAATGTGCTACCAACCACTCAGAACACCTTAGCATCTGCATTGCAACGTGAAATCAACCTAATATATCAAGAAAGATTAGATGACTAGTCGTTTCAGCAACCCATCAACTACATGGAAAAAAATTAAGAGAAAGGTTTACTTAATTTTTATTTTGCAAGTTTTTCTGTTTTTAAACTGAATTAAACTTCAGTAATTAAACTTCTTGACAGTTTTTCAGTTTTTCCAAGTACATTTTAATGGTATAAAATTAAGTAAAATCTACTTAATTTCATGACACACTATTGATTGAAGTGAGAGAGTAAATTTAACTTAAACAAATGTAAAAATTTGATGTACGTGGTATTTAAATAAGCTAAGTAAAATGTAAATGAACATTTAGCTAGAACATTCCACATTTTGAACATGACATATGGAAGCTTTCTACTGGAAAGCTCCATGCCTGCTATGTAGTCTATGAGAAAACATCACCTTGCATTAATGGCAGTGGGATCACAATATGGAGTTGCGCACACAGACCTCAACACTTGGTGCACAAAACACGATGATGGTAACGGTTAACAGATAATTTTGAGTAGAAAATTAACTTCAGACTTCACAAAATAAGAAGTTACCAAATGTAACAGCAAAATCAACAATAAAAATTGTGTAAATTAACTTGCAGACAGTGTTTTAAAGCCTGGTGCATGCTGGAAACAACAGATTTATTATTTTATTTACCAGTGAAATTTACTTAAATTAGCTACAAAAAATGATGACAAGGTTTTCTACTTTAGGATTAATACATGATGGTGCATTGTAAAAATAACAAATAGTCATAAACAATATTTACTTATAAGATAAATCATTCATTTTTACACGTTTGAATTAAAAACAAATATAGAATTTACTTGAAATCACGCTTTAACTTATTCAATGTTGAAAGTACGTTATATTTTTTCTATATTTACCTCACCACAAAAAAAAAAAAAAAATTCAGTGTAGTCAATTTTGAAAATATGTCATTTAGCACATCCCTTCTGCTCATATCATGTGTTTTGTGTGAGTATATGAGCCTGTAATTAATTCGCAGATATGTTACATAAAAATATAATATCCCAGGATCTAATGCAATATTTATGAATGCTGTCCATGTAAGTCAACAAAAAAGGTTTAGCATTGGTATAGTTTTTTTCTGGTAGAGTTTTTTATTTTTATTTTCTGGTTTGGAGGCTAATTTGGGCCTGAGAGGAGGTCTGTCTTCTCCATTCTCTGGTCTGATCTTCAACTGACACCCACAGCTGACCAAACAGACCTGCTACATTTAGCCTGGTGTCTTTTGCAGTTAGTGTGAAAGAGGTGTATTTGGACATAGCTTTATATGCAGTATAATATGAGTATTAAGCTGGGACTTTAAAAGTCAACATGAAACGGCATTTGCAACCCATTTTACTTCCATAATGCAACGCATTTCAGAATAAAACAGGATATCTGAGAAAAAGTGCAGAGCGGAAATGTATCCATTGGGAATTGATTGGATCGTGAAAAAGTGGTTGGAGGAGAGGGTTGAAAAATAAGAGGGCTTGGTGATGTTATACGAAAAGGAAAGTTCAGAGGCAGTGCAGGATATTATATTTTGCCGAAAGATTACAAAGACATACATTTTTTTCTTAGAAATAAAATGCACCATTGAATCATTCTCAGTGTGATCAGGAACGTGAATTTAAAAAGCAAATAAGGCCATGTTGACAAAAATGGTTAGCCAAAGATGAGCTATATGTTTTTTAAAAGCAAACTTCTATCATAATTTTCATTTTTCTCCCTCAGTCGGAATCCAGGATGTTTATTGGTGTCGAGAAAGAGTCTTCCTCGCCCACGGAGAAGCTGGCAAGAAAAGAATCGCTTAAGGTATGATGGACTTCCCACTACAGGCAGAGTTCATGACCCAGTTTCTCAAAACAGATGCTTATTCATGGTTGTGGACACCAATGTCAAGCTGGCAGGTGGATTGCACAGAATGTGCATATATGGACACTTACAGTAGAAGAGGAAAGATTTTTTGTTGTTGTTGTTTTGTGGCTCTTTGATATTGTGTTTGGTGCCCTCTGGTGGTTAGCAAGGCTTTTATTTTGACATTTTGCAAGTCTTGCTGCTGATCTACAGTGGGATCCAAAAGTCTGAGACATCAAATTTATGTCAAAATTGTTAAATGGAAAATAAATATTTCAGATTTTATATTTATTCAAAATTTCAGGCCCCACTAAATTCCGCCTTGCTGATGGTTTAATAGGGCATGTAAAAGCAATAATGCTTGACATTATATCCCAGGTTCAGAAAATGAATTATCGACAGGAAAAGAAGAGGGTTGCCAAAGAGCTCTTCAGTGCCCTTAAGGATCCAAGTGTGGTTCTAATGTCCAACTGGCTAAAGGTACCATTAACACCATTGGTAAACCTCATTGGTTTTCATTGTAACCATGATCACAAGATTCTGGGAATTTTTTGTCTTAGATTCGAGGGTCACTGAAGAGTTGGACAAAATTGTGGTGTGTCCTGAGACCTGGCATTCTCGTGATTTATAAGACCCCCGGTTCAGAGCACTGGGTGGGAACGATCCTTCTCAATGCCTGCAAACTCATCGAAAGACCCTCGAAGAAAGATGGATTCTGCTTCAAAGTCTTCCATCCGCTGGACAAGTCCATATGGGCCATGAAGGTTAGATTTCAGTGTATCATAAACACTTCGTCCTCTTGGATTGCACTAATTAAGTTATATGTTGAGTTAATAAAACCTTGGTTTGGATTGATTGGAACTTTTGCTTATATATTCCCAGGGTCCTAAAGGAGAAACAGTGGGCTCCATCACACAACCTTTGCCTAGCAATTACCTGATCTTTAGAGCTGCATCTGAATCTGATGGTGAGCAAGTATGCTCATCCGTTTGTCTGTCTGTTGTTTTCTAAGCATTTAGGAGTAACTTTAGTCACATAGTAGGTAGGGTTGCAGCGGTATACCGGTTTCACGGTATACCATGGTATGAAAATTGCCGGTTATCATACCATGTACATTTGCTTATCTACGGTATTGAGAAAAAAATGCAACCGTATGGAGAATCTCACCTGCGCGTGCGCATCTCCTTTCCTCCTTGACTGCCTGTCAGACTCGTCAACTTGTGCCACACACATGCAGCGGAGAAAAAGTCAAAGAGAAGCGAGGCAAGGGGGTCTGACATACGTGAGTGTGTGTGTGTGTTAAAGCAGTGTTTCTCAACTGGTACGTCGCAGGTCTATTCGGACTGGGTCGCGGACAGCAGGGAAAGAACAATGCCATGGTTCTCCCATTGAAGATATTTCGGCGGCCGCCCAAGTGATAGCTTATTTAGGACTGCGGAGGCAGATTTAATGATAATCTCGCAATCAGCTAAATGCTTCTCATCTGCACTTTCGCACGAGTGTAACGGAACCAGCTCGTGATCATGATCTGCTCTGCTCTCTGACACGCGCATGCAACAACCGGGCTTCCTTTGATATTGCGGAGCGCAGACCTCAAAACTGATATGACCAGTTTCAATTCTAGTGAGACTTTTCTAGTTTTAAAGTGTTACGGAGGAAGTCAAGTCGAACCTCTCAAACAGTAGGCAGCCCTGACATGCCAAACAGCACTGAGGAGGAAAAGAGCAACACTGTGTTATGCTCAAATTTTTTTTTCATTATACATCATCACCTTTACAAAATTGTTTCACGATTTTACATGAGTAAAAGTAACTGTTATATTTTGACAAAATTGTATACTTTCATATGAAATAATCTAAAGGTAGAATCTGTTAGAACTCATTTTATATCAACAGTGGCAGTTGTAGTTAAAGTTTCAAGATGTGTTTCAGCTAGTACTTGTTTTTTTATAAATATTATAATTTGTTATTATTACTATTATTTAAGACTAGCTACACAACTAACCATGGTAATGAGGAGCCTTTCCTCCTGTGTAATATGTATGTTCTGTTTAAATTATGTTTGAAATTAGGAAACAAATGGGATAATAATGGGCTCCTGTAAGTAAATATGATCTTCAATTTTTAAAAGGGGGAGAGAAAACTTCCTGTCGCTTTTGTTGTTGACGTCAACAACAAAAATAATGTCTCTTGATGCATGTCCTTGTACTTGAAAACCATGAACAAAACTATGCAACGTAAAAGGAAATGCGACCCAGGATACATTTAATATAGGTTATGTTTTTACTATGGTGGGTCACCACTTGATTTCCAATGTAAAATCTGTCCTGAAGCAAAACCAGTTGAGAACCACTGAGTTAAAGGTACAGACAGGAGCAGTCTGGTTGTGCTGTTGCGCACCTACAGTATATGTTAATTATTAATAATCATAGGACATTACTTTAAAAGCTCACACAGCTGATGTTATTTTTCATTTAGTAGTTAATTTAACATGTAAACTAACATGCTTTAGTTATATAACATGTTATAGTTAAATGCTATTTTTTATAACATGTTTATAATTCGTTTATTATTATAATTCTGTTAGCTTTCTGTTTATTCTATTTATTTTATTTGTTTTAAAAAGGGAGACTTTTTTACACATACTTCAATAAAAAAAAAAAATGGTTTCAAGTTTCAATTATAATAAAGTGTTTGCTCAACCAAAAAAAAAAAAAAAACCTTTTGTTTTTACTGCTTTAAGGGTCATTGTAACTGATAATAATAATTGTGTAATACCGTATACCGTGATACTGTGAAACTGTGATATTTTCTGAGACGGTTATCGTACCGTGAAAATCTCATACCGTTGCAACCCTGATAGTAGGATTTGTCTTCTTATCTAAGCACATCACATTTCATGCATGCAGAAATAGTTTTTTGACAGTGTTTCTCAGTCAAAAGATGTTTACATTTAGATTTTGCATAGACACACAAATGCATGTATTCTACAGTCATGTTTAGTACCATAAATTTCTCTCCGGCTGCTGCAGGCCGCTGTTGGATGGACGCTCTGGAACTGGCCCTCAGCTGCTCCAGTCTGTCCAAGATGACGGCAAAGAGCTGCAGGGACGGAGATCTGAGCAGCTCTTCAGAGTCCTCACATATACTGCAGCTGCTGCAGTCTGCCTCTCTCATTGATCAGGACTTGTTACAGTGAGTATTTACTTATAATATACACCTCTCTGATCTATGTTCATAAATGCTGAAATCGTTTTTCAAAAGTATAGCCACAAGACTTAAACATTATGCAGGTTAATATGATTTAAGTGTGGTAAAATCATTTACTAACCTTATCTGTGTAAAACTATATCCAACTCTGGGATTACTGAGTTTGGTTGTCATGACAACAAAGTTGTAATATTGGGTATAACACTAATGTCGCTTCAAACCCTCTTCAGTGGAACACAAAAGGAAAAATGTGAAAAGGGTGTACGTTTTTTTGCAATGAAAGCTAATAGTGACTCCAGGCTGTCAAGCTCCAAAAAGGACAGAAAAAACCCCACCATGAAACCAAAGTGAAAGTAGTCGATACGACTCTTGCACTTTTTTTTTGGCACTTTCATTTGATTTCATTTTTCCTTTTGTGTTCCACTGAACAAATTCATACGGGTTTAGAGTAGGGATGTGTCACGGTGGTCGACTAATCGACTAGTCGTCCAACAACTGACTTGTCGATTAGTGGGGTCGACTACTAACATAAATTTTTTTAATTCTGGTAGTTTTAATCGGAGAAGCAATTCTCATATTAATTAAGTGACGCAACTTTGATTGTAAGTTGCTGTGCTTAAAAGTGAATAATAGTCAGCATAGTAAAAACTTCTTCATCTCTTTAATGTGTAAATGTGTTTAGTCCATCCATTATGAAATAGTGTTTTTCAGGACTGGAAAAGTCATAAAATCTTATAAGAAATTTCTATAATGAATATAATTTTTTCTAAATTTGCTCTCCTCTAAAATATTTAATTACCTTTATATTGCTCCAGTGTTGAGCTTTTGTAGAGTAAAACTTCCTCACAAGATAGCACTGTTCGATTTGTAAGAAAATTGGTCTTTTGAGATTAATCTTTTCAATTAATTTTAAACTATGAATTTAAATGGTTCATGAATCAGTCTAAATGATTCATTAGCCTAGCGGTCTGAATTAAATGATTGTAAAAATTATATTTCTGGTAATCAGAAAAGCCTGGAAAGGAAGAGTCTTGGAAGTTCATTGATAGAAATAGGGAGGGAACCCTGATGTTTTAGACTTTTCA